>NW_022436974.1:15083744-15118539 GCF_009761245.1 Sapajus apella
AAAAAAAACAAAAAAAAAAAAAAAAAAAAAAAAAAAAAAAAAAAAGGGAAAGGCTCCTGTTTGAAGAGCTCTTAGTCTGACACTGATTTTAGAGCATAGGAAACCACAAGGTGTGTGCATTTCAATGAGATGCTAAAATGAGCATGTTATTAAAGGAGGTAGAAGAGAGGCAGTAACTCAGAAAGGCAGAGCCCATTCCGGAGGACATTTGTTTTACAAATATTAACTGAGCCCAACATCATGCATACAGAAAGCAGCCTGACTACCTGGAAAGCCTCTTCTACCAGGAAGGCAGCCTAGCAGGATCTAGTTCTAAACCTGGCAAGGCCACCAGAAAGAAAGCGGCATCAGGCAGTGAGGGGCCCTATCAAATTCCAGTCTGTTCGGAGCTGGCTTCCTGGACATCCTGGCCTTGATTATGGCCCAGAAGACTAGAAAGCACAGCCACAGATGAGAAGAGTCATGGCAGGAAGCTGAGTCAAGCCCCAATCTGGGGCAGGAACTGCTAAATCCTAGACACAGAAGCAATTCAATCGGTGGCAGAGCTATTGACAATTCTCTACCAGTCCCACCCATATAGCCTTCAACATGGGTTTGGAAGACACCATTAATAATAGTGAGAAAATTTCAAGTTGACTGTGGAAAGTTGGGCTGGGCTGGGCTGAAATAAACTTTATATAATTAGATCTATTTTGGGTTGTTTTGTGTTGTGCCCAGCCAATATAAAATTGCAGTTTAACAAAATGTCTGAGAGTTTATTATTAAAATACTCCCTAAATGATTCTGGTACATTCACTCTTTCCACATGTGGGAACCATTGCATGATACAGGTCTACATTGGGCATCATCAATACATTCTGCACACCTGGCCAATTAAAAGCATGAATAAATGATTCTCTCCTGTCTATTAGGAGCTCACATTTTAGAGCAAAGGCAAAAAAGTATTATTTTGAAGGGCCCTTCACAGAGTATTTTGACTTGCCAAGGGTCACAAACTGTATTTCAGCCAGATTTATTTATGGGTGGGGGAATAATACAGAACTCCTACATAAGCTATTCATCTTATTATTTTTAAATTTTTTATTTTTTTAATGAATGAGAGGTTCTTATGTTGCCCAGGCTGTCCTCGAACGCGTAGCCTTGCCTACTGAAGCACCATAACAACTGGCCTGAGCCACTGTGGCTCCCTTATTTTATCAATTAGAGTCAGGGTCTCACTCTGTCACCAGGGCTGGAGTGCAGTGGTGTGATCATGGCTCACTGCAGCCTCAAACTCTTAGGCTCAAGCGATCCTCCTGCCTCAGCCTTCCAAGTAGCTAAGACTACAGGCATGTGCCACCACACCTGGCTAGATTTTTTTTGTAGAGTTGAGGTCTCACTATGTTTCCAGGACTGGTTTCAAACTCTTGGGCTCAAGCAATCTTCTGCGTCAGCCTCCTAAAGTGCTGGGATTACAGGCCTGAACCACCACACCCTGCCTGGTTGCGACTCAGAACTGGGACTTAATTTGCAACCAGATTCAGAAAGATAAACCAAGCCTTTCTTATGTGAAATATTAATAATTCAAAAAGTGATTTTTGCAATGAAGAAAAATAATGGGCCATATAGTACAGGGTGTCAATTCAATCCCATATACTTCTTACAATCAATGATTTTCTGGCAACCCAATATGTAATGGTTTCAGAATTAAACAGACACACTTCCCTCACTCATTATGCAGAAGTGTAACAAACCACCCAACAGTTTTTTATTCCACATCAGCCTGGGGTACCTAAAGCAAGAAAGGTGAAATGAATCTGCTTTAATTCACATGAAGTCTTGCTATGCATCAGAAAATAACCATGAAATTGGCCAGGCGTGGTGGCTCAAGCCTGTAATCCCAGGACTGTGGGAGGCCGAGGCGGGTGGATCACGAGGTCAAGAGATCGAGACCATCCTGGTCAACATGGTGAAACCCCGTCTCTACTAAAAATACAAAAAAATCAGCTGGTCATGGTGGCGCGTGCCCGTAATCCCAGCGACTCAGGAGGCTGAGGCAGGAGAATTGCCTGAACCCAGGAGGCGGAGGTTGCGGTGAGCCGAGATCGCGCCATTGCACTCCAGCCTGGGTAACAAGAGCGAAACTCCGTCTCAAAAAAAAAAAGAAAATAACCATGAAATACCAAGAATCTTTGTAGAAATCCACCAGCTCAATTCCAAAGTGATAGTCATTTTCTGTAAATCACAACAGGGGAAACCCAGAGGTGATCCCTGAAAGTAGGGGAAGTTACAGACTTTACAGTGTTGGCACTGTGGTCTCTGATTAAAGAGAAGCCAACTAGCACTTTTTACTTAAGGTTGTATTTTTGCCTCCCAAGTAGTTGGGATTACAGGAACAATGTTGGCTCTACTCCCAATACCCTTGGTAAAAGCCATCTGGACTCATTTTCCCTAGATTACTGTGTTTCATACTGCAGGCTGAGATCCATTAGCAGGTTGTAAAATCAATTTAGTGAGTTAAAACCAGCATTACAAAAAGAAAAAAGAAAGAAATAGAAAATTTCAGAATGCATCATACTTTAAGTGTATTGTTTCATGGGACTTTTAGTATGTGTCTATGATTGGGGTATTATGTATAGTGTGTATGTGTGTATGATTGGGATATTATGTATAGTCTATTTCTTACTGTGGATTGCATTTAAAAAAATCAAAAACTTACTGTCCTGCATGATACCTTGTTCAAGCCTGATGATGCAATTAAGTAGAATGACTGTCCCCTTTGCCTCAAGGGAGGATTGTAATTCTTTAAGCACTTCTGGGAAAGCTGACCAACATTTCTTTAGACTTTTGCCTTTCTCAGGCATTTGCTTAAAGATAACTTTAAAATCACTCAGTTTCCACCAAGCCTTTTTCCAGTATTTTGTAGTAGATGATACACTCAAGGCCACATCTTATTCCTTTCTCACCCTATTTTTTTTCTTCTAAACACCCCAAGACTTCATCCTATTTGTTATCTCGCCTGGGCACAGTGGCTCACGCCTGTAATCCCAGTACTTTGGGAGGCAGGTGGATCACTCGAGTCCAGGAGTTCCAGACCAGCCTGTCCAACATGACGAAACCTTGTCTCTACTAATGATACCAAAAAATAAAAAATAAATAAATAATAAAAAATGAGCTGAGCATGGTGGTGCACACCTGTAATCCCAGCTACTCAGGAGGCTGAGACAGGAAAATCGCTTGAACCCAAGAGGTGGAGGTTGCAGTGAGCCAAGATTGCACCACTGCATTCCACCTTGGGCGACAGAGTGAGACTGTCTGGAAAAAAAGCTGAATTACTTTTGTACAGCCTTTCCACTCCCCTGATAAGAACAAAATACTCGTGTGTATGAGACACAAATACCAATTTTATAATTTCTAGTATTTCACATAAGAGGTAAAGGCTCTTATGTTTGAATTTAAAATGACTATGAAGGCCGGCGTGGTGGCTCACACCTGTAATCCCAGCACTTTGGTAGGCCGAGGTGGCCGGATCACAAGGTCAGGAGTTCAAGACCAGCCTGGCCAACATGGTGAAACCCTGTCTCTACTAAAAATACAAAAATTAGCCGAGCATGGTGGCATGTGTCTGTAGTCCGAACTACTCGGGAGGCTGAGGCAGGAGAATTGCTTGAACCTAGGAGGCAGAGGTTGCAGGGAGCCGAGATTAGGCTGCTGTACTCCAGCCTGGATGACAGAATGAGACTCCATCTCAAAAAAAAGAAAGATTATGAAAATAAGATTCATGTTAACAATTTAAATTAACTTTACTTAGAATGACATTAAATGGCAAAATTTAAAATATCATGACAAGTTGAGAAATTGTTGAAGAATGGAAAAAGCTTTACTGTTAGTACCTTTAACCTCATTTTTCCTTTTATTTATTTATTTTTTTTTTTTGAGACAGGGTCTTGCTCTGTCACCCTGGCTGGAATGCAGTGGTATAATCACAGCTCACTGCAGCCTCAGCCTCCTGGGCTCAAGTGATTCTTCCACCTTAGCCTCCCCAGTAGCTGGGTCTACAGGTGCAGACACACTCAGCTAATCCGCAAATATTTTGTAGAGATAGGTTCTTGCTATGTTTCCCAGGCTGATCTCAAACTCCTGTGTTCAAGCAGCTCTCCTGCCTTGGCCTCACAAAGTGCTGCGATTATAGGTGTGAGCCACCGTGCCCAACCTTTTCTGTTTTTTGTTTTTGGTTTTGTTTTTGAGAAGGAGTCTCACTCTGTTGCCCAGGCTGGAGTGCAGTGGCACAGTCTCAGCTCACTGCATCCTCTGCCTCACGGGCTAAAGAGATTTCCATGCTTCTGCCTCCCAAGTAGTTGGGATTACAGGAACATGCCATCACGCCCAACTAATTTTTGTATTTTTAGTAGAGACGAGGTTTTGCCATGTTGGCCAGGCTGGTCTCAAATTCTTGACCTCAGATGATCCACCCACCTTGGCCTCCCAAAGTGCTCAGATTACAGGCGTGAGCCACCACACCCGGCCCACTTTGCTTTTTAAACAAGCAATTTGCCTTTTCATTTTGCACTGGGCCATGGAAATTACATAGCTGACCTTGTCCTCAGGACTAGAAACACAACCAATAGCATCCTGTGTTCCTCTTGAATTATTCTGCATTTCTTTGACGAGCTGGGCATAGGCTTCATGAGGTACAAGGGGCTTGAGGAAGACTTTGTTCTGAAATCCAAGAATCCTCACTGTATCCTTTACCCAAGCTCTGGCATGTGTCGTCATGACTTTGGCTCCTTTGAGGGCAAAGAGCATACTTTTGGCCTGAATGGACATTGAGTATGGGGGTGCTTAACACCTCTGCTGAACAGGTCTTGTCCACTTTTGAGTTGGAGGACAGGTCAGCTAGGTGACAGGTCTGGTCCACTTTTGAGTTGGAGGGCAGGTCAGCTAGGTGACAGGTCTTGTCCACTTTTGAGTTGGGGGGCAGGTCAGCTAGGTGTGCACTTCCGAAAGAGCCCTCACTGTCCAAGGTATAGTTGTAATCCAGGAAAGAAATGAGCTCCATGATGTGCCACTACATGGAGAACTCATGGGTATCACAACTCTGAAACTCTTGATGAATGATTACTGGGAGTTTAGATCGTGTCAGGCCCTACACTATGGAGTAGAGAGATGCCACCCTTGGTTCCCATTGTCCAAAAACAAAACCAGGAACTTCCACATCTTACTGTCCTTCAAATTGGTGTGAAAGACTTTGGAAGAAACTGCTGTCCTGATGAGCACCTTGTCTCACCACAAAAGGCTACAACAGGGATATGGCATCAATTGGATCCTCATCCAGCTTGAAATAAACTATGGAAACTGCTTTTCCTTAGGACCTGATAGAGATGAGGATGAAGTTCTGGGCTTGGTAGAGACTGAAGTAGCCTGGCACATTAGTGGCCATGACTGCAATGGAAGTGGAAGACATGATGGTAGTAAGGAAGATGCCAGAATCACCCATCAGCTCTCTTGGCTCTATCATACTTGCCCACGTGGCACTCAAGTATCCTGGTAGCAAGTAAGATAATTACCTCTTCAAATAATTGCCTTCACTTCATTCTTTTTTTTTTCTGGATCTTCAATTAGTTACGTCTTTTCATTTTGTACTCTATATTTCTTAATCTCTCATATTCTCCATTTTCTTGATTCTCTGTGCCACATGCTGGGTAATTTCTAAATATCGCCTCAAATTCACTAATCTCTATTCAGCTGTGACTAATCTAATAAGTCAGTTGAATTTACTTCAACAAATGTATTTTTCATTTGTAAAAGCTCTATGTTTCCCTTTCATATCCACCTGGTCAGTCATTATAGTCTCTGTTTACTTATTTTTGTGACTTTAGTTTTCTTTGTTTCATTTATTCAACCAATAGTTATTGGACCCCTGTCATAGGAAAGGCACTGCTCTAGGTGTTAACATTATACCAGTGAAATAAAAATGCTGCTGTCATATAGTCTACATCACAGTGGGAGAAGAAATACAATAAACCAAATAAACAAATTATGCAATATAGTAGGTAATAATTGAAATGGAGAATAAGAAAGCAAGGAAGGAGGAAAGTAGAGGAGGGAGAGTTGCAATTTTAAAATAAGGTGGCTGCTTTATATAATCTGAAAATTGCAATATCTAAAGTTTTTGGTGGTCTAAGGGTTTTTTTTTTGTTTGTTTTCAATTCTTCAGCTATAGAGCTTGTTTCACTGACTATCTGGTGATCTTTTACTGTAAACTATTTTGTTGACTTAAATCTTCAACAACTTTAGGAGCCTCCTTAATACTTATTTTGTTGGTTTTGCTAGTATCCACTTAAAGGGTTATCAAACTATGGCTTGTGGACAGAATCTAGCCAACTGCCTGTTTTTTGTTCTTTTTTTTCTCCTGCCTCAGCCTCCCAAGTAGCTGGGAATACAGACATGTACCACAATGCCTGGCTAATTTTTTTGTGTTTGTAGTACAGGCAGGGTTTCACCATGTTGCCCAGGCTAGTCTTGAACTCCTGGGCTCAACAATGTGTCCGTCTTAGCCTCTCAGAATGCTGGGATTACAGGCACGAGCCACCGTGCCCCGCCACTGCCTGTTTTTCTAATTAAAGTTATATTAGTACACAGTCATACCCAGTTGTCTATGGCTGCTTTCACCCTGCAGCAGCAGAGTTGAATAGTTATGATGAGACTATATGGCAAAGTCTAAAATGTTTACTATCTAGCTCTTTACAGAAAAAGCACCCTGATCTACAGAGATAATACACAGGAACTAATAAGAACAAAACTGAAATGGTCACTACCATATGCTGTTGGGGCAAGTATAATTTGGTACAAACTTAATGAGAGAGAAATATCCTATCTAATTCTTAAATAAGCTTGAGAGTTACACAAAGACTTGTGAACTGGGCTGTTCATCAAAATATTATCTATAATAGCAAAAATCTGGAAGCAATGAACATGTCCAACAAGGCATTAAATAGATAATGGTGTATTCATGGAAATGTATGAAAAGATATGCAAACAGAATAATCTATGAAGAATTACTGGGAATCTGAAAATGCAGCATACAAACAATATATTCAGACAATCGCAATTCTTTTTTTTTTTTTTTTTTTGAGATGGAGTTTTGCTCTCGTTACCCAGGCTGGAGTGCAATGGCGCGATCTCGGCTCACCGCAACCTCTGCCTCCTGGGTTCAGGCAATTCTCCTGCCTCAGCCTCCTGAGTAGCTGGGATTACAGGCACGCGCCACCAGGCCCAGCTGATTTTTTGTAGTTTTTTTTAGTAGAGACGGGGTTTCACCGTGTTGACCAGGATGGTCTTGATCTCTTGACCTCGTGATCCACCCGCCTCGGCCTCCCAAAGTGCTGGGATTACAGGCGTGAGCCACCGTGCCTGGCCCACAATTCTTTAAACTTATACACACAAAATACACCCCATCACTAAAAGCAGTTATTTATGAGTAGTAAAATCAAAGGTAGTTTTCAATTTTTCATTATACTTCTAAATAAACTGCATATATAATTTAAAAATAACTTTTTAAAGTATAAGCATGGTACTGATTTTTTTTAAAGTCTTCTTAGAAATACAGAGTAAATTTTTACAGATAAAATGAAGTCTTGAATGTGCTTCAAAACAATCTGGGGTAGATATATAGAAAAACATTGGCTATGTATTGATAATTGTTGAGGCTTGACTTGGTACACTGGATTCACTACTTTCTTGACTCTTCTGTACATTTGAAACTTTCAAGTACAGAGTTAAAAAAAAACAACTCTGTCTTTTCAGAAACATACTAGCCAACACATCAAAGCTAGTTTTATCCTTCCTAAGACACTGTGTAAGAAATATACTTGACAATTACTGGATCAAAGAGGAAATTAAAGAGAAATGTAAAGATCTCTTGAAAGCCCGGCACAGTGATGCACGCCTACAGTTGCAGCTACTTGGGAAGCTGAGGCAGTAGGATCACTTGGGCCCAGGAGTGCAAGGCTGCAGTGAGAGCCATAACTGCACCTGCGAATAGCTACTGAGCTCTAAGCCTGAACAACATAGTGAGACCCCCAACTCTAAAAACATATAAAGATATATTGAGACAAATGAAAATGGAAACACAACGTATCAAAACTTATGAGATGCAGCAAAAGCAGTTTTAAGAGGGAAGTTTATAGCATTAAATTCCTGCTTTAAAAAAGATCTCAAACCAACAATCTAAACCTCGACATCTCAAGTAACTAGAAAAAGAACAAACTAAACCTCAAGTTAGAAGGAAGGAAATAAAGATCAGAACAGAAAAAAAAAATGAAATAGAAAAAAGAAAAAGAAAAGGGAAAAAAAAGCTAAACAAAACTGACAAACCCTTAGCAACACTTAATAAGAAAAAAATGACTCAAATCAGAAATGAAAGAGGAAATATTACAACTGTTAACACACAAAGTGTCCAATCAAAGAAAAGCCCAACACTGGGCTTTTCTGTTTCTACTAAACATTTAAAGAATTAATACCGGCTGGGCTCAGTGGCTCACGCCTGTGATCCCAGCACTTTGGGAGGCCAAGGCAGGTAGATCACCTGAGGTTGGGCGTTCAAGACCAGCCTGACCAACATGGAGAAACCCTGTCTCTACTAAAAATAAAAAATTAGCCAGGCATGGTGGCACATGCCTACAATCCCAGCTTCTCAGGAGGCTGAGGCAGGAGAATTGCTTGAACCCGGGTGGGGGGAAAGTTGCAATAAGCCAAGATCACACCACTGCACTCCAACGTGGATGACAGAGCGAGACTCCATCTCAAAAAAAAAAATAAAGAATTAACACCAACCCTCACATTCTTCCCAAAAATGAAGAGAAGGGAATACTTCCAAACTTATCTTACAAGACCAGTATTGGCCCGATACCAAAACCAGACCAAGGACACTAGCAGAAACAATACCCCTGACGAATGCAGATGCAAAAATACTCAACAAAATACTAGCAAACCATCATCTTCAGCAATATATTAAAAGAATCATCCACATGGACCACATGGTATTTATTCCTGGGATGCAAAGATGTTTAAACATATGCAAATCAATAAATGTGATCTGTCCTATTAACAGAATGAAGGACAAAAACTATACATTATCACAATAGATGGAGAAAAAGCATTTGACAAAATTCAACACCCTTTCATCATAACTCCCAACAAAATATGTAAAGAGGAAATGAATGTTCCTCAACTCAATAAAGGCCATGTGTAACAAGTCAACACCTAATATCTAATAGTGAAAAGATGAAGGCTCTTCCTTTAAGACGAGGAACAAAGTGATGGATATATTAGCCTAATCTGCTCATTCTACAATGTATACATGTATGAAGCATCACAATGTACCCTATAAATATATACAGTTGGCAATTAAAAACATGTAATTTCTTCTTGATTTCCGTTTCCTGATACAACTTCTAAGACCATTGAGATCACTTGAGTGAAAAGGACATTTTTTATAAGTTAATGAGATAACTGGCAACTGGGGGCCTCCAGATAACATCCATTAGGAAAAGAGATGTTACTTCCTCAGTATTTCAGGGAAAGGAGAGAGGGCCAAAATAGAGTATAAAGAATGTAGCTGATAAGTGGCCTGTGAGTTCTCTCTCCTGGACCTTTCATTATCTGCACTAGCTTTAACACTCAACGTTCCAGCCTGGCCAACACGGTGTAACTCCATCTCTACTAAAAATACAAAAATTGTCTGGGCGTGGTGGCACACATCTGTAATCTGAGCTACTTGGAAGACTGAGATAGGAGAATCGCTTGAGCCTGGGAGGTGGAGGTTTTGGTGAGCCGAAAATGCACCACTAGCACTCCAGACTGGGCAACAGAGTGAGACTGTCTCAAAAAAAAAAAAAATTAAACCTCAAATCCACAACAAAGAATGGAGTTGTGAATAATATATTTCTAAGGACCAAAAGGAAAGATAATATTCTCACCCAATTAATCATGCAACAGGAAGGATTTCATCATGCAGTATTTTGCAACAAGAACCTGGGCAATCTTATTATTTTGCTAAAAGGATATGACAGTATTCCTTGTCTTTTATGAAGTTTGTACATAAGAATTTACTTGCTATAAAGGTTTACTTCTTAAAGTTCCTATTAAAATTTCTAAAAAACAAAGGGTCCACTGGACCAAGACGGTAAAAGACAGTCAGTTTTCCTGTTTATTCAGACGTAAGCATTACACTATTATCAAGGAAGTAAACTACGCTTCAGAGACAGCTCAAAAAAGGGCAGTGTCAAATACCGTACAAGATATCAAAACCAAACTTTAAAAATATACAGATTTATAGAAACAAGGTTCATGAATCTTTTTAAAATCTTGACAAAATTCAGTCTTTTGTATTTTTCTCTGGCTCACCTGATTTTACCTCCAACCTTAAAGCTAAGGCTTTATGATCATTCAGGCTTTCTTCACTCCTCTGCTTCAGGTTAACTGCTCCACATGTGATCTTGGTCTTCACTCTTTGGGGAATTTTTGCCCACAAATAAATGCACTCTTCCTTATGTTGGAGACAAAATAACCAACTATTCCCAATCTTAGGATCTGAATCTACTTAATCTCTCTTAGTAACATCCTTCTAGAAAAGAGGCAACAACTCATTACATGGACATACTTGCCATCTCTTTCATGATCCAACCCACTGCATTTAAGCTTCTATATCCTCCCCTCCTTTGCACTAATGGTATCTCCTTTAAGGTTACCAACAGCCTTTTTGCAAATCTAATGGCAGTAATATTTTTTTTTCACTATAAAGAAAGGTTATATATAGTTAAACATTATCATAGGTTCTAACACTATAGAATTTTAAATATTACTTGTGAAACTATTACGTAAGACATCATTTAAAAATATATAACCATAGGAAATATAATCGCCAATAATTATAAACACTTAAAATATATTTGGGGCTTATCATGTCAAATGCTCTAACTGCCTCTGTTCTAACTGCCTCACACATATTGAATCATTTGATCCTTACAATAACCGAGGCAAGTATTGTTATCCCTGTTTTATACACAAGAAGCCACGCAATGAGAAGCTGTTTATCCAAGGTCACATGGTAGCCAAGCCAATATATGAATTCAGTATATTTCTACAGCCTATACTTAATCTCTGTATTACAAAGCTTTCTCCGGTTAAGAGAACTACAAAAAACAAGCATTACAAAAAGGCATAATTTTATCACTTTCAATTTGTTCTTTTTATCACAATGAAATAACTAAACACACAGCTTTACAAAAATAAATTTTTATTAAAAGCAGTCGAGTCTGAGCAGGAAGACAGTACAAAGAATGTAAACAATGTAAACACTACATTCAGCTCAGCCTGATTGAATGCTGAAAGACAACTCTAAATGCTCTACATGTCCTTACTAACAAGATACATTAATTCTATTTTACACAGACAACAAACACACTCTAATTTTGATTAGGCAAAAGTATTTTATCGAAGTCGATCCCAGCGCCAAATACTGGCATCATCACAAACAGCTATAAGAATGCTGCTATCCCTGCTAAAACTGGTTTGTCGAATAGCAGCACCACATTTATGATGAGTCAGTGTTGTACATCTAGGGAAAAAACATGACAACAGGTTAAAGACCACACATAACATCATCAGTGTCTACCCTAAAACAGTGGATTAGAAAATAAGCAGATGTTCTAAGTCATACAAAAAGCATTTAAAACCAGGATATACTTCACTAAAAGCTCAGTCTCCCATTTTATAAAATGTGGATATATTTTAAGTTGAACAGGCACTACATAGTTTGTATAAAAAGAGAACTTGTCACCAAGGTACTCAGGAAAAACAAAAATTTATTGGAATAAAAAAGAATGACTTTAACTCAGAAAGCAGTAAATATTAAAAATGACTGAAGGATGGTACTGCAAATATAAATTATCTTCTCTACACTGGCATACAATTGTGGAGAAAAGGGCTGAAATTTTGAACACAAATTTCTAAATACTTACTTAGCTTTATGAGGATCTTCTACTTCTAAATCCCAAACATAAAGTTTGCCAACTTGATTGCCCAATGCAAGCATCTGTATAAACATATTTTTAAAAACATTAAATTAATAAAATTACCAGGTTCTAGGTAATTCGAGGAATCCTCAGACATCTTTCTTATTTCAGAAAAAGCTCAGTTCTAGCCTCTGTACTCTTGACTATTTCTGTGGGCCTTATACTCCTGATTTGTAAACAGAGATAAAAGCAATTAATACATCACAAGTGTCTTGAGCTTATAAATAAGAAGGCATTTTGCAAACTTATGAAGGGCTTTACAAATGTACATGGTTGACATGGTACTTACTTTTTCTTTTGCCTTCAAGAATTACAGCAAAAGCTGTGGAAAGCTCTTCCAAAGTTTTCTTACAGAAATAAATACCCAGGTAATTTGTTACCACAAAATCCTAACAATAGATTTCTTTAAATTTTTAGGTAGTATTTTATCTATCTTCGATTCTGAACTTTTCTCTAGGAAAAAGTTATATACATAGATTAACAATCTAATTACTAAAACATTAAGTCTTAAGTCTTATTAATGTGTTTTTTTTTTTTTGTTTTTTTTTTTTGAGACAGAGTTTCACTCTTGTTACCCAGGCTGGAGTGCAATGGCGCGATCTCGGCTCACCGCAACCTCCGCCTCCTGGGTTCAGGCAATTCTCCTGCCTCAACCTCCTGAGTAGCTGGGATTACAGGCACGCGCCACCATGCCCAGCTAATGTTTTGTATTTTTAGCAGAGACGGGGTTTCACCATGTTGACCAGGATGGTCTCGATCTCTTGACCTCGTGATACACCCGCCTAGGCCTCCCAAAGTGCTGGGATTACAGGCTTGAGCCACCGCGCCCGGCCAAGTCTTATTAATGTTATGGTAATGTTTATGTTGTGGAAGATAAACACCTCATTTCCACCATTGATACCCAACTGCCAATTTCATTTAAAGTAAACATTGCAGATCATATGCAGAGCCACAAAAGTAGAATGAATAACATCAAAGGGCAAAGTAATCAATACAGAACATCAGGGTAGATTTGTAAAGGAAACAGAACATGGACACAACAGAAAAAGCTAGAATTACAATGGTCTTTCATAAGTGAGATCATTTCAAAATATAAAAGTACGTTGGTACCTTTTGCCAGAAATCCATAGAAAACCTCATGTACCAAATGTCACACTGGCTGTAATCAAATCGCCCAAGAATAGTCACATTAGACTCACTGGGTTTAATTTTATCTATATCATCTTCCATCTTGCCAGGTTTCCAGCACACAATGGCATTTTCACAAGACTGAAACAGAGGTAAATGAGAAAAAGAAATATTAATGTGGAACTGAATCTTACCAAGTAAAAACAAGGTTCTTCTCTACTACTGTTTTGGAATTCACAGCTCTCAGAACCTGGTTAATTCAGCTATCAAGTACAGTGATGTACATTCATTTATATTTACAGTTAATATCCACACTTAAGGACAAGAAATCTGATCATCAACAGAATTCGTTGATGCAAAAGAATCACATTGTCTGGAATATCCATTTTGGAAGCCAACATTTCTCTTCCAACTTAAACCAAGTTCAGCCCTAGAAACTCTGACACCCAGAGACATGAAGTGTTTTATACCAAAGGTACAATTACAAACACACAGAATTGGAATACATGGCTTTTCATAATCCAGTATTAATCTGGCCCTTACTTCACTAGTTTCATCTATCCCAATTCAGTTTCCCATTTAACTTCTAATCACAGATGGTTTCCTTTACCTTATTAACGATTAATCCTTATCCAGTATCTGTGCCACACAGTAGGTGCTCAACAGGTATCTTAGGAAAGTTAATGAACTCACATAAATGCCCTTAGAACTCAGGTTATAAATAGGACAATCGAAGGCAAGTAAAGCAGTTAACATAAAGACACTGATATGGGGATAGGATTTGAAATAGGCTTCAAAGTTATACTTTTCTTATCCTATAAAATCAAATTTGTATACACACATTTAAGCAGTAAGTAGTAAAGAATACAATGAGAAAAAATTGCAAAACTGTGGGCACTATTCATATTACCATCTAGGTCAGCAGTTTGCCCACTAAGGAACATTTGGCAATGTGCCTGTGCTCTAATGATTAGAGGCCAGATATGCTACTAAATATCTTATAATGCACAGGAAACCCCCTACAAAAAAAGAATTATCTGGCCTAAACAAAACAGCACCAGGATTCAGAAATCCCGGTGTAAGTGAACAGTGCTAACAGTGCCCCCTAGAGTTTTACTGAACAGCCTACATAATATAGTCACAGGTGTCAGCCCTGTGGGATTCACAGGCATTTGAATAATTTAATAGTACGGCCACTTGAAGATTAGGAAGGAGACAACACATTCTTTTTTCTTCTCTATCTTTTTTATTTAGACTTTTGAAATCCTAGTGCTATATGACATCTGTTATACAAGTTTTTAACTGTAAAGCACCTCAGAAACCACGTAGTGTGATGACTCTTGGCTAAATGCAAAACTGGATCAGCAGCCTGTAAAGTTTTCTCAAAAGACTCATCTCAGCTGCTACTGATTCAGAGTCTCTAAGAGAAAGCCAAAGCAGAACTGTAAAACAGCTCTTCAAGTGCTTCTTACTAACCAGTGGTAAAAGTACCGGTTTAGAATTTCTGAAGGTGAGGTCTAGGAAATCTATTTTTCTAATGTTCTCCTAGTGATTCCGACGCAGGGCCAGATTTCAGACTACCAATATATTTCAGTTCCGCCTACCACCTAAAATTCAGAAATCCTTTCCAGTGATCTGATGAAGTTCGAAGAACAGAAATTTTAAAAAGTTACTGGCTTTTTAATTCTGCTGCCAGAACAATGGAGTAGACATATTTTTCCCTATCCATCCACTTAAAAGTCTGAGTATCATATATAAAGCAAATATAAGACTCAGAAAGGTAGAGAAAAGGAAAACAAGTTAGAAACCTTGGAACATAAACGATAACTGTTGAGTTTCCTGGGTTTTCTTTTGCCTTATGTATTCCAGACTGGATGCGAGAAAAGCCAGCAACTCAGAAATTCTAATGAGTTAAGACAAGAACAACAACAAAAGCCTGCTCTTTCTAGCCAAGGGACCAGAAAAAGCAGCAGCCTAGCAAGACAAAATTTTCAGACAACAATGCTCTACTCCAGCCAAACACCCTAGAAAAATCTGTGGCCCCATCTCCACCTGAACCAGCAAAAGCCCAATGAAAACCCATCCTCAGGCTGTAACAAAGCACCCCAAGTGCCTACCCCATAATTCTCCCCATACCTCTTGTAGCAATGGGGTGACCCTCCTCCTCCTCTCGGGCTAGTGTGGTATCAGAGGAGGCCCAGCAGAGTTAGGACATTCATAACCACTCGTTGGTAAGGCCACCACCAACTATCCACACTGCTAAATGGAGACCACTAGGGGGGCAGTAATGAGGCATCCTGGCCCTTCCCAGCTAGGATAATATCAGCTGAGGCGTATGGAGAGCCTTAACTCCCATACTCAGCAGTAATGAAGCACCAAACCAAGTCAACCAAGTGGGGAACCTGGACTTCCACCTTGACCTGGCAATCATAACACTATGCGCTTCCCTTCCCCAGCTAAAAAGGTTTAAGAGAAAGCCTGCTCTAAGAGAAGACCTAAATAAGGTCCAGACTCATAATATCCAAAATACTCAAGTTTCATTTTAAAAATCACTCTTCATACTAAGAACCAGAAATACCAACTTTAAAAAGATAATCAACAGATATCAACACTGACGTAACATGGATGTCAGATCTGACATAGATTTAAGGCAGGAATCATAAAAATGCTTCAATGACCACAAACACATGTAAATAGAAAACAAGTCTCAGCAAAGAAAGAGAAGGTATCAACAATGAACTGGAAGTTTTAGAACTAAAAAATACTATTATAACTCAAAAAACTCAGTTGATGGGCTCAATACCAAAAGAGGAGAGGGTTAAGAGTCAGTAAATTTAAAGAAAGTACAACAGAAATTACCCAATCTGGCCAAGCGCAGTGGCTCATACCTGTATTCCCAATACTTTGAGAGGCCAAGGCAGGCAGATCACCTGAGGTTGGGAGTTCAAGATCAGCCTGACCAACATGGAGAAACTCCGTCTCTACTAAAAATACAAAATTAACCAGGCGTGATGCCGAATGCCTGTAATCCCAGCTGCTCAGACGGCTGAGGCAGGAGAATCTCCTGAACCTGGGAGGCTGAGGTTGTGGTGAGCCGAGGTTGCACTATTGCACTCCAGCCTTAGCAACAAAAGCGAAACAAGAAAGAAAAGGGAAGAAAAGGGAAGGAAGGAAGGGAGGAAGGAAGGAATATCCAATCTGAACAAAAAAGAGAAAAAGACAGTCCTAGGGACCAAACAAAAGATCTAGCATTCATATAATCAGAATCCCAAAATACAGGAAGACAGCAGGGCTGAAAAATAGTTTAAATAATGGCTGAAAACTTTCCAAACCTGGGACAAAACATAAATCTATTACAGATTCAAGAATGTCAGTGAACCCCAAACAAGATAAACCCAAAGAAATCCACATAAAGTCATATTACACTCAAACCTCAAATTAAATATACTCATGCTCAATTTGAAAACCAAAGGCAAAGAAAAAAATCCCGAAAGCTGTAAGAACATCTTACCTACAGGGGACAAACAATTCCAATGACAGCAAATTTCTCATCGGAAATTATGGAGGCCCAGTAGAGTTAGGACATTTTGCTCCAAAGATGGAGCAAAACATTTGTCAAGTGTTGAAAGAAAATAACTGTGAAGCCAGGATCATATATTCAGTGAATATATCCTTCAGGAATAAAGAAGAAATGAGGCCATGCTCAGATAAAGAAAAACTAGGAGAATCTGTTAACAGCAGACCTGCTCTAAAACAATGGCTTAAGGAAGTTTTCAAAACAAAATTGATGAGATTTGAAATTTATCAGTAAGGAAGAACAACAGAAAATGCAAAATGAGTTAATACAATGCTCTCCTTTTCCTCTTAGGTTTTCTAAATTATGTTTGATGATTGAAGCAAAAAAAAAAATTGATATGGTTCTCAAATATAAATAAATATTTAAGACAATTATAAATGGAGAAGAACACAGTGATGTAAAGGGAAGGAGGCATTCTAAATTTCACTCAAATTGGTAAAAATGCCAACTGGGTGCAGTGGCTTGTGCCTATAATCTCAGTGCTTTGGGAGGCTAATGCAGGGGAATCACTTGAGGCCAGGAGTTTAAGACCAGCCTGAGCAACACAGCAAAATCCCCACCTCTACAAAAATTAAATTGGCTAAGCATAGTGTTGCATGTCTATAGTCCTAGCTACTTGGGAGGCTGAAGCAGGAAGACTGCTTGAGCCCAGGAGATTGAGGCTTCAGAGAGCTATGACTGTCTGAAGGGACTGTCATGGGACTGTGCCACTGCACTCCAGGCTGGGTGACTGAGGGAGACTTTATTGCTGGAGAAAAAAAAAAAAACTGTAAAATGCTGATGATATACAGTAGACTAATGAGTTACTATAGATAAATTGGAATTCTAAAAACTGTTTATGTATCCCAAGAGGTTAGGGGGGAAAAAACTCAAGAGAGAAATGAAAAAGACAAAAAGAAAAATGACAGACTTAAAACAATAACTGATATTAAGGCTTCAATATAAATGGTCTAAATACACCAACTAAAAGAAACAGTAGATTAAAAAAAATGTGACCCACTAATATCATCTATAAGAAACTTACTCAATTATAATAAACACAGATTAAAAGTAAAAGTTTGAAAAAGATTATGTAATGATAAAAGAGTCAACTCCAAAGACACAGGATTACTAAATGTGAATGCACCAACATTCACATGAACTGCAAAACTTGACAGAACTGAAAGGAGAAACAGAAAAATCTACATTGTAGCTACAAATTTTAACACCTGTCTCTCAATGGTTGATAAAACAGTAGACAGAGAACAAACAAGGAGGTAAAAGAATTCAACAACATCATCAACCAAGAGTATCTAATAAACACTTATATAACACTCCACCCAACACAATACACATTCTTTTCAAGCTCCCATCAAACATATCTAAGATAGAGCCATAAAATAAATTCTCAAAAATCTAATCTGCCATCTTAAGAAACTGGTAAAAGTTGAGCAAAATAAACCAACAGCAAACAAAAGAAACAACAACAAAAAGCTGGTTCTCTGAAAAGATCAATAAAGTTCAGAAACCTCTAGCAAGACTGACCAAGACCCTGTTTCAAAAAAGAAAGAAACATGGGTTATCACTAAAGACCCAGCAGGTATTGAAAGGATAATAAGGGGATACTACAAACAACTCCGTACACATAGATTTTTACCTTAGATGGGATCCACCAATTCCTCAAACAGCATAAACTATTACAGCTCACCCAATATGACCCAATATCAAGGTAGTTAATTTGAATAGCCCTGTAACTATTAAGTTAATGGACTTCATTATAAAGTAACACTAGCCAGGCAGTGGCTCACACCTGTAATCCCAGCACTTTGGGAGGCCAAGGCAGGCAGATCACTTGAGGCCAGGAGTTTGAGACCAGGCTGGCCAATATGGTGAAACCTCATCTCTACTAAAAAATACAAGCTGGGTGTGGGACACGCCTGTAAGCCCAGCTACTCAGAAGGCTGAGACATGAGAATTACTTGAACCCAGGAAGCAGGGGTTGCAGTGAGCAGGGCTCATGCCACTGCACTCCAGCCTGGGCAACAGAACAAGACTCTGTCTCAAAAAAAAAAAAAAAAAAAAAAAAAAGTAACGCTAATTTTGCACAATCTCTTCCGGAAAATGGGAAACAGATCATTTGACAATTCATTTTGTAAAGCCAGTATTGCTAATATCAAAATCATAAAAAACAGTACCAAAGAAAGAGTTCAGACCAGTATCACACCTCATGAATACAGACACAAAAATCCTTAACAAAATATTAGCAAACACAATTCAGCAATACACAAAAAAATTACACAGGATGATCAAGTAGAATGTATTCCAGGGTTCCAAGGCTGGATCAATATTCAGAAAACCAATCAATATAATCCACTACATTAACAGGCAACAGAAGAAAAACCACATGATCATATAAACTGATGACAAAAAGGCATCTGACAAAACACGATTCATGAAAAAGCTCTCAAAAATTTAGGAACAAGAAACAGTTCTCAACTTTCCCAACTTGATAGAGAGTATCTACCAAAAAAAAAAAAAAAAAAGACTGACAGGTCAAGAATATCTGTTCTTAACACTGCTATTCAACACAGGACTTAAAGTTCACCAGTGCGATAAGGCAAAAAAAAAAAAGAAAAGGCATATAGATTACAAAAGAAGAAATAAAACTGTCCTTATTTGCAGATCACAAGAGAAAACTCACAAAACACACCTTGAATAAGTAGTCTAGTTAGGTCACAGGATTCAAGATCAATATGAGAAAAACAATTCTATTTCTATATATTTGTTATGAACACAAAAAAATGGAAATTAAAAATATAGAACAATTCATAATTGCTAAAAAATACTTAGGCATAAATCTAACAGCAAAAACAGGACTCATATGCTAAAAACTATAAAATGCTGATGATCAAAGTCAAAGAAGATGTAAATAAATGAAGAGACGTACCAGTCGTGGATTAGAAGACTCAGCACAATGATATTAATTTCTCCTCAAAATTATATATACAGGCTTAATACAATTCCAGTCAAAACCTCCTTCTCTTCAAAAAAACTCCCAGCAAGACTTTTATAAATGTAGAAAAGATTATTCTAAAATTTATACAGAAAGGCAAAGGAATTAAAATAGCTAAAAACAATTATGAAAAAAAATAAAGGTAGGAGAAATCGATCAGATTTCAAGAATAATTATAGAGCTATAATGTAGTACTGGTGGAGGGACCGATATACACATCAATAAAACAACAGGAAAAACAGAAACAGCCCCACGTAAGTGCAGCCAAACAATTTCTGACAGAGGTGCAAAAGTAATTCAATGGTAGAAGAATAGTCTTTCAACAAATGCTGATGGAACAACTGAGTATCTATAGGGGAAAAATGAACTTCAACCTAAACCTCACACCTTCATAAGGAAATCAACTCAAAATGGATTATACATTTAATGTAACACATAGCAGTATAAAACTTTTACAAGAGAACTAGAAATGACCAAAATGTCCTACCATAGATAGTTAAATAAACTATGGTAATCCATATCATGGAATACTACTCAGCAATAAAAAACGAGAACTACTGATACACGCAATAATTTGGATGGATCTCAAGGGTCTGAGTGGAAAAAAACAATCTTAAAAGGTCCCAGACTGTACCATTCTTGAAATGACAAGGTCTATGGCTTGATAAGGAGCTTTAAGGTCTATGGCTTGATAAGGAGTTCTTAGGCACAACATCAAAAGCATAATCCATAAAATAATTTTTAAAAATCAATATACTGGATTTAATAAAAATTGAAAATTATTTGCTCTGAGAAAGACCCTGTTAGGATGAAAAGACAAGCTACAGACTGAAAGGAAATATTTGCAAACTATGTATCTGATATAGGATTCATATTTAGAATATATTAACTCAACAGTTAAAAACAACAACAAAAAACCAATCCAATTAGAAAATGAGCAAAAGATATGAAGAGACATCACCAAAAAGAATATACGAATGGTAAATAAGCACATGAAAAAGATGTTCAACATCACTAGCCATCAGGGAAATGCAAATTAAGACCACGATGAGATATCACTACACACCTATCAGAACAGCTAAAATAAAAAATAATGACAATACCAAATGCTGGCGAAGATTCGGAGACACTGGATCTCTCATACATTGCTGGTGGGAATGTAAAATGGCACGGCCACTCTGGAAAATAGTTTGGCAGTTTCTTAAAAAACTAAACAAACTTAACCATGACCCAGCAATTGCCCTCATAGGCATTCACCCAGAGAAATGAAAACTTAAGTCCACACAAAAACCTGTACACAACTGTTCACTGGCAGCTTTATTTGCAATAGCCCAAAACTGGAAATGACCAAAACGCCCTACCATAGATAGTTAAATAAACTATGGTAATCCATACCATGGAATACTACTCAGCAATAAAAAAGGAGAACTATTGAAACAGGCAACAACTTGGATAGATCTCAAGGGTTTGAGTGGGAAAAAAAACAATCTTAAAAGGTCCCAAACTGTACTATTCTTGAAATGACAAAATTCACGTGATAAAATGACATTAACACTATACACACACATTGTACCAGTGTCAATTTTCTGGATTTGATATTGTATTACAGTTATGTAACATATAACCTTTGGATTCTGGGCAAAGATCATATGGGACCTCTACGCATAATCTTTGAAATTTCCTATGAATCAAATTATTTGAAAGCCAAAAGTTTAAAGAAAAAAACAGTTTACACATAAGGCCAAGAAAAAAATAAATCAGGCTCTGCGCAAGAAAATGTGAAGTAGCCTGAAATTCACATCAAGAAAAGAAACTGGACAGCAATTTTACCAAATTTGATAATCCTAAATGTTCTTGTTAAATCACCAATAGCTTCTCTAAATTATCAGCTAAAAAAAAAAAAAATACAGACACACATACACAAACACACACACAGACACACAAACACACACATAGATGGCTCCTAACTTACAATGGTCTGATTTACAGTTTTTCAACTTTACCTTAATGGTATAAAACAGTTGCAATTTTGAGGTACTTGGAATTTTGAATTCTGATCTTTTCCTGGGCTAGCAGTATGCAGTATGTGAGATATTCAACACTTTATTTAAGAGACTTTGTGTTAGCTAATTTTGCCTAACTGTAGGCTAATTCTGAGCACATTTAAGGTAGGCTCGGCTAAGCTATGATATTCAGTAGGTTAGGTATATTAAATGCATTTTCAACTTATGATGAGTTTATCAGGATGTAATCCCCTCATAAGTTGAGAAGCAACTGTTTAAATCCATCAACAGGAGTAGGGGCTGGCAAACTGTAGCCCATAAGCCAACTGCAGCCACCTGTTTTTGTAAATAAAATTTTAGTAAAATAGTCACAGAGATACAAAAAAACAAAAGACAACTCTGTTGGCTTTAGTTACTGGTTATCTTGTAACAATACTGAATATCAGAAAACACTATCACCTTACAAAACTACTCATCTTACTGGAGCACAAAGAATTATAATTCAATGACATATTTTATCCTTAAAACAAGTTTCTATCAAAATATGAGACATTTAAAAAAAAGGCAATCTCCCATCTGCCATTCAATTTACTAAACTACTGCTCCCTACCAAGTTCCAACACACACACACACACACACACACACACACACACACACACACACACGCACGCACACACGATGGAAGTACAGCTTAACTGCAGTTACCATACCTTAGAAAGTATCAAATCGCCTAACCATCGCACACAATCAACATAATTCCTATGTATGTCTCTGGTAGAAAAATCAGGAAAATGGATTTTCTGAGAAATAAATGGCCTGAAGGAAGAATGGAAATGTAAAAAGTTAAAAGAAAAAATTATAGTAGAATCATACTCATTTTCATTTTTGGATTTATAAAACTTGGAAAAACAGAACGTAAGACTATTAATTACTCTGTGTTCCTCCATAAATGACCACCTTATCTATTTATTGAAAGCTAAAGTCTCATTCCACTTTTATTTTTTTCCATTATCAATTATTCAAGTTTATTTTCATCCTATGATAGATACTTCATTTATAAACATTGTAGTTTCCTGCCTTTAACTATATTTAACCCAAAATTAATCACTTCAATTCTGGGTATCCTAACCAATAATAAAGACCTGATCAGTTTCTCACAGAAAATATACTAAGCTACCTACTCAGAACTTAAAATTAAGCATTAATAGTCTATGAAAGTCAACTTATCTACACTACTTCAAAAAAGAGTCATCTTTCCAGGAACAACTAAACATCATTACAAAGTCTGCTGAAGATAAGTCTAGATGAGAGTCCTGCCTTCAGCAATAATTTCTGAAAATGATACCTTACGGGAATTTAAAATTTCTTAGATGGGGCTGGATGCGGTGGCTCACACCTTTAAGGCCAAAGTGGATGGATCATCTGAGGTCAGGAGTTTGAGACCAGCCTAGCAAACATGGTGAAACTCCATCTCTACTAAAAATAAAATTAGCTGGGCATGGTGGCAGGTGCCTGTAATCCCAACTAGTCAGGAGGCTGACACAGGAGATTCACTTGAACCCGGGAGGCGGAGGTTGCAGTAAGCCAAGATCACGCCACCGGACTCCAGCCTGGGCAACAAGAGTGAAACTCCATCTCAAAAAAAATAGACATATAAGCCAGGCACGGTGGCTCACACCTGTAATCCCAACACTTTGGGAGAACATGGTGGGCAGATCACCTGAGGCTTGGAGTTCGAGACCAGCCTGACCAACATAGAGAAACCTCATCACTACTAAAAATACAAAATTAGCCCGGCGTGGTAGCACATGCCTGCAATCCCAGCTACTCGGCAGGCTGAGGCAGGAAAATTGCTTGAACCCAAGAGGTAGAGGTTGTAGTGAGCCAAGATCACACCATTGCAGTCCAGCCTGGGCAACAAGAGAGAAAAACTCCGTCTCAAAAAATAAATAAATAAATAAAATAAAATTTCCTAGGACTTTTCCAAATAATTTCTGTATTTAGGAAACTAACTGGCACCACTGTTTCCATCAGAGATATTTGTGACAATAAACAAAATAAGCTACTATTAATTCTGGAGTTATTTAATTAACAGTATATTTAACAATCTAATCCACTCAGTTTTAAATCTGAAATAACTGTATAATATGCCATGAGTTAGCTGTCTTAGGCAATTCTTATGTCCTCTCTACCTTTTCCCTCAGATATGTAAAAAGAACACTGGATTGCATCAACTCAAAAAAATCCTTCCAATTCAAATTCTGGAATATTTGTTAATACATTAAAATGTTATTGGTGATCTGATATAAATTCTTAACTCTGCTATAATTAATTGCTTTTTATCCAAGTACATATTATAATTGTATGGCCAAACCTCTCTCATAGAAAAAACCAGCATAACTGTTATTTTTTGAAAACTGTGAAATATAGTTTGTATTTATTCCAGACATCTAGAAAATGACCTAAAAATATAAATTTAACATTGTACTACTAGCTCCTGGGGTTTAAAAGGAGAAACTTAAAACTTGCAATAATTCTTAAAGGGCACTTAGGTCTGATGAATGTTAGTGCACTGAAATATTTACTGATGCTTACAAATTTAATAATCTATTAACAATCTGGCTTGATAACCAGAAAATGAACTCTAGCTTTTTGCTAAAACAAAAGTACCAACAAAGTTAACATGCAGACATACAACGTTTATAGTGAAAGTGTTAATGACAGCCTAAGATTCTAAAGACAGTTACTGCATTAAGAATTGAGACATTTCAAAAATACATTAAGAAAACTACCAAAATTCCCCAACCTACTGTACCATAAAGCGAGGCTCCTGCATTTGAATTCTCTCCATTTAATGAAGTGAGATCATTCAGAGAAAAGTATTATCATGAATTACAGCTAAGAACTCCATTTTTTAAAACTGTGGTTTACCATCTTGAATTCGAGTATCGTTTAAAAAAAAGTTAATATAACATTATTCTAAAGTGTCCTTTACTCTCCCTAGTCCATAATAAGTGATTTAAAACTTTTACATTTATAACTTAAAAGGCCAAGCATATACATACCAAAAGAGAAATAAGTAAAATGTGCTACTAAGTTAAGATGACAACACAATTTAAAGGGAATTTTGAAAATTAAGCCACAAACACTGCAAATAAAGGACTTCTTAAAGGGTTTTCATGGAATTTTATGATACGTAAATTACGCCCTAAAGTTAAAAGAAGGTCTTCTAAACTCAATGTTGGGGGCTTATATAGCAATTTTGGGGGGAAAATAAAATATATATTCAACAGCACAACATGGCAAATTGTTTTAAATACCACAGTAGTTACCTGTTAGTTTTATTTGGGTTATAATCATAAGATTCCTTAATTGCATTCATCATTCTCTTTGAATTGATCCTCCAAAGTTTAAGAGAGTGATCCATACCACAGGACATTATTTTTTCACCCAAAAGATCATAATCCTGTATATAAAATGAAAAAGCTGTATATAAATTGCAGTTCCAAATTATATTTCTCCAATTTCCACCTAATGTGCAACACAGTGAAAACTTTATTTAAAATCAAAATACAAACTACATTTTGGGTTTCATCTAAATAGGCCATATATCAGAGTTTACTACTTTCAATATTTACAGCTTTAATTAGTTTGTCACCATCGGAATATATGAGCATTTACAATGTGTAAATCAAGAAAAAAATTACTTAATTTTATCTAATCAAATACACTTAAATATTTTTATTTTGAAGGTAAATTGAACACTAAGGTAAAATAATTATTCTATTACACAAAGAGCTGAATAGTGATATTACTTTTCTTGTCCAACCCTGACCAACCAATGAAACTGACATCTGCATGTGAAAATACATGAATCCTTAAAGAGCTGACACTGTACTTTATCTATACTTTTAAGTCAAAACATTTCAAAGTTAATTACTTTTAGAGTTTACTTTTAAGTGAATTTTTTTAAAGTCTAATAAAACAACAGATTTTAACTTTTCTCATTTGCTGTTTGCTAATTTTTAACAGACATCTATCTATTATAACAACCTCATTTCATAGGCAGACAGTGAGGCCCAGAGATGCTATTTAATTTAGCAAAAGGCACATAATGAGTAAAGAAAATCTCACAGCTATCCAACTATTAGTGAACCCTGTATTACACAGACAAGGTATATACTGTTTGCTGTTCTCATTCTAAGAAATGACAGTAGAGAGTTCTATTGAAGGAGTATATTTTCCTTACTAACCTAGATATTATATGTTAATCCAACCTTTGAATTATGAGCACCACTTTAGAAGACCCTAAGACCTTTAGTCTTGATGTTTATTGAATTCACAGATGTGCTACTTCTTTTTTTTTTTTTTTTTTTTGGAGACGGAGTTTCGCTCTTGTTACCCAGGCTGGAGTGCAATGGCGCGATCTCGGCTCACCGCAACCTCCACCTCTTGGGTTCAAGCAATTCTCCTGCCTCAGCCTCCTGAGTAGCTGGGACTACAGGCACGCGCCACCATGCCCAGCTAATTTTTTGTATTTTTAGTAGAGACAGGGTTTCACCATGTTGATCAGGATGGTCTCGATCTCTTGACCTCGTGATCCACCCGCCTCGGCCTCCCAAAGTGCTGGGATTACAGGCTTGAGCCACCGCGCCCGGCCCTAGATGTGCTACTTCTATTTACCTCAATGTCAACAGCAAGAAGACATCCCTTAGAGACAATACCGCTAATTTGGAGTTCTTAATAACAGTTCACTTGGCTTTTATATACATAAAGCCAGATGGAGAATGCTACTGCAACTTTTAGAAAATTCAAGTTAACAGGGAAATTCCAAGGAAGGTATGGGTTTCACAAAGGAATCCAAACTCCAACACAGTAATATTTTAGTACCTTCAATTAAAATGCTACATGCTATAAAATATGGTGCCCCTTTACATAGTTTAATGAAAAAAAAAACTAAGAGGTGTGAAATTACTTAAGGAATCAAATGAGCTAAACATGGAACATAAGCTAAAATAATGTCAAAATTTGAAACCTGAATAAAAACACTTGTATAAAAGACCAATGAATTATAATACATCAATATAAAGGTGGTATTTGTTTATCTTTAAACAAAATTAACTATTGGTCTTGCATTATACCATGCCACCCAAAGAGTGGAAACAAGTTACCTAGAACAGTGTGAGCTTAATAAAACACTGAAAAAAAGCAGAAAACTTATATTTCAACTTCAAAGTAAAGATGGAAAAGCTCTTTAATGGCTACATAGTTTAATTTTTTTTCTTTAATAACTGAGAAACAGCAAAACGAACATTAACTTGGTGATTTTAGATTAAGAGGAAAGGAGCAGGATCATACTACTCTCATGAGAATCCAGGGATTGGTATAAAGTGCAAGTAATTTTAAAAATAGATAAATAGGGCCGGGCGCGGTGGCTCAAGCCTGTAATCCCAGCACTTTGGGAGGCCGAGGCGGGTGGATCACGAGGTCAAGAGATCGAGACCATCCTGGTCAACACGGTGAAACCCCGTCTCTACTAAAAATACAAAAAATTAGCTGGGCATGGTGGCGTGTGCCTGTAATCCCAACTATTCAGGAGGCTGAGGCAGGAGAATTGCCTGAACCCAGGAGGCGGAGGTTGCGGTGAGCCGAGATCGTGCCATTGCACTCCAGCCTGGGCAACAAGAGCGAAACTCCGTCTCAAAAAAAAAAAAAAAAAATAGATAAATATAGTCTTGTTTTAATCCTTCATCTGGAGAATTAAAATCTTATATGTCAAATATAAGTGAATGTCTGCCTAACAGGCTATATGAAACAAGCATGCTTTCTTATAAGGAAAGAGTCCCATGAAGGCTGTTCATAGCTATGTAAACCTGAAAGTCACTGCCCTGCAGTTTTCAACTTACAGCACTTAGTACTTCATCTCTGTGCCCTTCTACGCCTCCAAATATTGCCACCAGAGTGTCCGTTTGGATATTCCATAATCGTAAAGCATGATCTAGTATAAACATACAAAAATTAGATGAATGTTTTTTATTTACTATGAACTTTCAACATCTTGTGAAAGAAAAACTACTAAAGTCTAGATGTAAGCTATGCACAGTAAAGCCTAAAAATGGAATCCATACCACATAGCAACTTAAAATATTTACATTACATATAGAATTAGTTAGGTAAGTCCTATACTTTGAATAGGTCCCCCCAAGAGCATGTGCTAGAAAGTCAATTCCCAATGCAATAGTGGTGTGAGCTGGGGCCGAATGGAAGGTATTTAGATCATGAGGGCTCTATGCTCACAAATGGATTAATAATGATTATAAAGGAGCCTGAGGCTATAAATTCCATCTCTTGCTTCCTCACACCCTCTCCTGCCCTTTTGCGATGAGACCATTCAGTATGAAGGCCCTCACCAGATGCTGGCACCATGTTCTTGGACTTCCCAGTCTCCACATCATGAGCCAAATAAATTTTTGTTCCTTATAAATCACGCAGCCAGGCACAGTGGCTCACACTTGTAAACCCAGCATTTCAGAAAGCCAAGATGGGAAAAATGCTTAAGCCCAGGAGTTTGAGACTAGTCCTAGCAATATAGCAAGACCCTATCTCAACAAAAAAATTTAAAAATTAGTAAAGCCTGAGCAACAAGAAAGAAAAGAATGAATGAATCCATTAGTCACCTAGTGTGTAGTATTCGGTTATAGCAGCATAAAATAGACTGAGACAGCATGGTGGTACTGAGAAATGGGACTATGCTATAGTATTTACCTGAAAATGTGAAAAAGACTTTGGAACTAGGTAATGAGGAGAGACTGGAAGAATCTGGAGGAGCAGGCTAGAAAAACCCTGAATTATTGTGAATGGAACACTGACGATAATTCCAGTGAGGGCTAAGAAGAAGACAAGAGCTACAGGGAGAATCTTTATCTTCTTAGGGATTACTTAAGTGGTTGTAATCAGAATGTTGGTAAAATCATGAATAGTAAAGGCCATTCAGTGAGGTCTCAGACAGAAATAAGAAGGTATTGGAAAATGAAGTAAAAGGTATCCTTGTTGGCAGAGTGTGATGGCTCATGCTTCTAATCCCAGCACTTTGAGGCTGAGGCAGAAGGATCTACTTGAGGCCAGGAATTCGAGACCAGCCTGGGCAACAAAGTGAGACCCCGTCCCTACAAAAAATAAATTAGCCAGTGTGGTAGCATGTACCTGTAGTCCTAGCAACTTGAGGAGGTAAGGCAAGAGGGTCACTGGAGCCTAGGAGTTTTGGGATGCAGTGAACTATGATCCTGCCACAGTGCACTCCAGCCTGGGTGACACAGACCAACCCTGTCTTTAGTTAGCCAGGTGTGGGGGTGTGCACCTGTAGTCCCAGCTACTCGGAGGCTGATGTGGAAGGATAGCCTAAGCCCAGGAGGCAAAGGTTGTGCCACTGCACTCCAGGCTGGATGACAACAGTGAGATCTTGCCTCAAAAAAATTAAATCAAGCAATAAATAAAAGCCATCCTTGCCATACAGTTGTGAAGAACTTGGCAGGATTGTGTCCATGTCCTACAACGTTGAGAAAGGCAGAATTTAACAGCAATGAATCCAATAGCTGGCAGAAGAAATATCTGAGCATCAGGGCATTCATAGTGATGCATGGCTTCTTCTGGCT
Source organism: Sapajus apella (assembly GCF_009761245.1). Lineage (NCBI taxonomy): Eukaryota > Metazoa > Chordata > Mammalia > Primates > Cebidae > Sapajus > Sapajus apella. Next base: position 15,113,153 of record NW_022436974.1, read on the forward strand.
GCTTACCATAAAATGACAGAGAAATGATCTAAAGGTGAAATTTATAATTAAAAAGGAAAGCACAACAGAAAAATTTGTAAACTCTCAGACTGGCCATGTAAAGAATAAAAAAGCAGGCTGGGTGTGGTGGCTCACACCTGTCATCCCAATGCTCTGGAAGGCTGAGGTGGGAGGATCATCTGAGCCCAGAAGTTCAAGACCAGCCTGGGCAACAGAGCAAGTCCCCGTCTCTTCAAAAAATACATAAAATAGAAAAGCATGTTTGGGAGAGAATATTAAGAATGTGGCTGCGTGACTAATTGTTAAGGAGATTAACAGGGAATAGAAGCCAGGGTCTATTCACCAAGACAATGGGATAATGACCCCAGAGGCATTTCAGAGATCTTCAGACATATCTAGGACCTTCCAGAGTAGCGCCTGTGGGACCCCTACATTCACTGTCCAGGGCCACCTCAGCACTTTTTCTCCCCCTATTCCAGGGCAGACCTCTGGGGTCACCCCAGGTTAGCTTGAGGGGTCTCAGGTGTGGCTCAGGCCATAGCTTCTGAAGGTACAAACAGCAAATCTTGGCAGTGTCCACGTAGTGTTAAGTCTGCAGATGCATAGAATATAGGAACTGCGGAGGCAGGGCTTCCTCTATCTAGATTTCAAAAGACATCACAAAGAGCCAGGAGCTGGCAGAAACTTTTTACAAGGGCAGAGCCAACAAATAGTTCCCACTATAACAATACCTGGTGGAGCCATAGGGAAAAAGCCATCCCCCAAATCCCAGAACTGCTGAGCTACCAGAGCACACTGCCAGCCTTCGAGAGCTGCAGGCACCTAACTTCAACTCGTAAGATGCTATGTGGGCTGCACTTGGCAACCAATGGGGCTACCCAAGGCCTTTGGGGCCCAAACCCCACACCCAGCATGCCAAGAAGGCAAAACATGGAGTCAAGGAAGATTATTCTGGTGCCTTGATTTAATCTGGTTTATTCTGTTGGGCTTTGGACTTACTTGGGACCAGTTACCCTTATTCTTGCCTATCTCTCCTTTCTGGAAGGTAATGTCTATCTATGCTTATCCCACTGCTATATTTTGGAAGTAGATAAGTTGCCTGATTTCTCAGACTCACAAATGGAGAATTTACCTCAGGAGGAATCCTGCCTGAGTTTCAGCCATATCCCTGACTTGATGCCAGTAGGAATTACGACTTTTGGGGTTATTGGATATAATGAATGTATTTTCTATGTGAGGATCTGAATTTTGGGGGCTAGGGGCAGAATGCTCTAGCTTAAATGAGCCTCCAAAAAGCATGCTGGGAAACGTAATCCCCAATGCAGCAGTGTTGGGAGATGGCACCTAATGAGAGGCATTTAGGTCATTAGAATGCCAACCTTATGAATGGATTAATATAGTTGTAAAAAGGCTTCAAGTTCAATTTCTTGTTCTTACTCTCTAATGCCTGATTAAAATGGACTAAGACACAGCCAGGCGTGGTGATACGTGTATGCCTGTAGTCCCAGCTACTCAGGAGGCTGAGGCACGAGAATTACTTGAACTAGGCAGTCAAAGGTTGCAGTGAGCTAATATCCTGTCACTGCACTCCATCCTGGGCAATAGAGCGAGACTCTGTCTCAAAAATATAAAATATAACAAAATGGACTAAGACAGTAAGTCAAGAAATATTTATGTGGTCTGAAAAATATTTTGAGTATATTTATCTCAAATAACTTTCTTTAAATAACCTAATTGGATGGAAATACACTTTTGAGATAAAAAAATACAGATTTGAAATAAGCAGTTTTATGCCACAGAACAAGATATTAGTTTTTCCCTTCACCACACTCACATTAACAAATTAAAGGGGGCTGTGATTTCTATGATTTTTACAGTAGGCCCAAAATATAACTACATATATCATGCACAATTTTATAGAATGATAGTCCTTCTTCAAAAATTATACAGCTATAATATGAGCAACATTATATTAAACATTAATAAAGAATGTACAGCAGACCAGGTGCAGTAGCTCACACCTGTAATCCCAGCACTCTGGGAGGCCAAGGTGTGAGGATCACGCAAGGCCAAGAATTTGAGACCAGGTTAGGCAACATAATGAAACCATTACCTCTACAAAAATTTTTTAAATATTAGCCAGGCTGCTGGGTGTGGTGGCTCACGCCTGTAATCCCAGCATTTTGGGAGGCCGAGACGGCCAGATCACAAGATCAGGAGTTCCAAACCAGCCTGACCAACATGGTGAAACCCTGTCTCATTAAAAAAAAAAAAAAAAAAAAAATTAGCTGGCATGGTGATGTGCACATGTAGTCCCAGCTACTCACAAGGCTGAGGTGGGAATATTGCTTGAGGCCAGGAATTCAAGGCTGCAATGAGCTGTGATTACACCACTCTACTATAGCCTGGTTGACAGAGTGAGATCCTGTCTCTAAAACAGTATTTAAAAAAAAAAAAAACAGTATGTAAAGACATGTCATGTAAGCTTGAAATATAACAATGTTCATTCTGTCTGTAAATATTAATACATCACATAACACCAAGAGGTGTTGTACATGTAAAAATTAGTAAAAAATACATGTAAAAATTAGTGCTATAAAAATGATTCCTTGATTTCAATTTTACACAAGCTTTTGTATGCACATGTTATTTCTCTTGGAATACATATGTACACCCCCACCCACATATACCCCTAGGAGATATAGATAGATAGATAGATAGATAGATAGATAGATAGATAGATACATAGGTAAACACACCTAGGGTTGGTGACTTCAACATTCTGAGGAACTGCCAGATTGTTTTTCAAAGTAATTACATTTTATATTCCCACCGGCAGTGTCTAAGAGGGCTCTGCTGATTCCTTCCTGTGCCAGTCAATACTTGTTATTATCTAAGGTTTTTATTACAGCCACCCTAAGTAGGTGTGAAGTGGTATCTCATTGTGGTTTTGATTTGTATTTCCTTAATGATTAATATGTTAAACATCTTTTCATGTGCTCAGTGGCCATCTGTGTATATACTATGAAGAAATGCCATTCAGAACTTTTGGCTATTTTTAAATTGGGCTGTCTTTCTATCGCTGAGCAGTAGAAATTCTTGATACAAGTCCCTTACTAGCTGGGAATCATGGCCCATGCCTGTACCCAGCATTTTAGGAGGCCAAGGCAGGAGAACTGCTTAAGGCCAGGAGTTTGAGACCGGTCTGGGTAACACAGCAACACTTCACCTCTACAAAAACATTTTTTAAAAAGTTAGCCAGGCGTGGCCGAGCACAGCCAAGTTGGCTCATGCCTATAATCCCAGCACTTTGGGAGGCTGAGGCAGGTGGATCACCTGAGATCAGGAGTTTGAGACCAGCTCTGGCCAACATGGCAAAATCTCGTCTCTATTAAAACTAGAAAAAATTAGCCGGGCATGGTGGTGGGCACCTGTAATCCCAGATACTCAGGAGGCTAAGGCAGGAGAATCACTTGAACCCAGGAGGCAGAAGCTGCAGTTAGCGGAGATCGAGCCATTGCACTCCAGCCTAGGTGACAAAGCGAGACTCTGTCTCAAAAAAAAAAAGAAAGAAAGAAAAAAGAAAAAACAGTGTGACATTTAGAACAAGTAAGGCACTATGGCCTATACACCTGTACAGAAATATGTGAGACCCAATTAGTGTTATCAGGAGACTCAAGAAACAGTAATCAGCTCTTCCTAGAGGTAGTGATTTCCAAAGTTAAGCTTTGGTAGTTATAAAAAAATGACACTGAAACTTTTACATAAGACAAACTTTCACATAAGAGTTTAATTTAAGGACATCATGCGTAGACTGCAGGGGAGATTACAGGTTTGACAAGCCCAAGAAAATAACAATCTTGTAAGTAGAAATGGAAAGAGAAAGGCAATCAAAAACAATGTGAAAAATAAGATCATCCTAATTCATTTCAGAGAGCTCAGAAATTAGATAATGTCTAAACCCACATTAAATTTATAATGCCTATGAAGGCATAAGGAACAATGCAGTGCTTTCTCTTCATGGGAAATACTTCAAGTAACTTATCCTGGAGAACTTAGCATTTTTAAGAAATTCTATAGGGAATCCCTTATAAAACAATAGCTTTTTTAAAAAATAAAAAAGCAATATGAATTTTTCTATGTAGTATTTATTATTACATGATTGGACAGAATGATCTGGATATGCTAACATAGCCTGGGATTTTCACACTAAAATTTAGTTATAAAATTATTTTTTAATTTGGCTTTTTATCCCCTTAGAACACTATTTGTCCACACACTGGGGCCTATTGCAGGGAGGAGGGTGGGAGGAGAGTGGGAGGAGAAAGGGGATCAGGACAAATAACTAATAGATACTAGACTTGAAATAAAACAGGACTTGTTAACCTAAGTAACAGAAAGGCTCTCTAAAAGAAAAGATGTTTATATGGAAATAAAGCACTTCAATGAGAATATGCATGCCAAAGTAAACTGTGTGTGTTTTCAGAGAGGTAAAGGAAAGATGGAGGTTTTTAAAGGAAAAAAATGAGAAGAATTACATAATTGTTTTGAAGTAAGATTCACCTCAAAATCAGTAGCAAGGGTAATGCCAATCTGAGGATGAATAGGCACTTACTGGCAGTATTTTCTATGTAAGGTTGTGATGCCCTTTGTGCAAGGTTGTGGTTCTTGTGTTTTTTTGTGAGTTTCTATTATCAGACATACATGCATGTGAACTCTCTTTTCATGGCTTTTCCTATTTGTCAGGACTTTCTTGACATTAGTGACTCCATCCTAACTCTGACAACTTACACAGACTAAAGAAACATTTGCTTCTCTTACCTTTACTTACAGACAGGAGAAGATTTGGATCTCTTGGGTGGAATTTCAACTCATTGATAGCATTTCCATGGCCAACATAGTGCTACAATAAATTTAAAACATTTCAAGTTTCATATCTCAAAATCAGTAAATTCTTTTTCATAAATCTTTAGAGAATGTAAAAATAGTTTCACTTAAAGTGGTGGTTTTGAACCTTGGCTGCATATTAAAATCACCAAAAAAACTTGAAGTGAAAAGAGAAAAAAAAAAGAGCCCAGGCACAGTGTGTGGTTCATGTCTTTAATCCAAGCACTTTGGAAAGCTAAGGCAGAATCACTTGAGGCCAGGAGTTCAAGACCAGCCAGGGCAATATAGCAAGACCCTATCTTCACATATGCACACAAAAATTAAAAATTGGCCCCAGCTACTTGAGAGGCTGAGGCAGGAGGATCACTTGAGCCCAGGAGACATGGGCTGCAGTGAGTTATAATCATGCCACTAGCCACTATACTCCAACCTGGGCAAAAAAAAGAGAGAGAGACTGTCTCAAAAAAAAAAAAAAAAAAAAAAAAAAAAAAAAAAAAAAA
>NW_022436974.1:15118639-15123314 GCF_009761245.1 Sapajus apella
AAAAAAAAAAAAAAAAAAAAAAAAAAAAAAAAAAAAACAGAAAAAAAAATGCTCAAAACCGCACCTACGGATATTCTAATCAGATTAGCAGAGGCTCCAGTATGTGTAGGGTTTAAAGGATCCTCACATGATTATGATGTGTCCCCAGGGTTAAAAACAGCTGATTAAAGTTGATTTGAAAAATTTGTCTTCTTATCAACTTGCTAGACTTCACCTTTTTGTTACAAGGTCCCTTTGACAAGGCCCCTGGAGTTTGGATGTCTTGGAAAACTGACTCACTCTTATTGTTCATTTAGAGCCTCTCAAAGCAAGGCATGAAAAGGATGAAGGAGGGAAATTCTTTAAAAAGAAAACGCTATAAATATTAACATTTTCCCACTTAATTTACATTACTTGAATGTGACAAAGGTCTCAAAAGACTCATCTAAAGAGAGCAGTAAGTACAAATCAAATCAGAAATGTTACATTCATACGATTAGTTTTAAATTTAACATTAAAAGTTTTTTTTACAGGTGTGCATTCAAAAGCAGCAGAACTACAACTTAACCAGAAAAACCCACCTTTATACACTGCATTGTTATAGGATTAATTATCCTAATTATGCCTCTAGATCCAGCTACAGCCAGTAGAGGATGGCTTGTATTGCTATCATAGGTCCATGCACAAGTGTAAAAGTTTTCATCAGCCTATGAAATTCCACAGTTAAGAAATATAATTTGTTTATGAAAAAGATGCCAATAATTATAATAGAAACTTACACAGAACTGCTAATGTTTTTGACATAAAAGTTCTGATTTTCCATATACAACCAAATTTATACAATGGGGATTTGAGGTCTAAAATCCATAACAAATGATCAAACAAAGTTACAGTCTCTCCATTCAATTCTGTTTACTCTTTAACTGTTTCTACAACTACTCAACTCTGTAGTTGCATTACCAAAATAATTGCAGACAATATACAAACAAATGGTTGTGTTCCAACGAAACTTTACTAAAAACAAGTGGCCAGCCTGCAAGCTGCAGTTTGTTAACCTCTGCTCTATTCCAATACTATAAATATCTAAATAAAAACAATTCAGTTTTCCACTTTTTTCTTTGTGAGGTATTCTCAATACAATACAGGTCAAATTTCAATATCTTTTAGAGAAGACTGAAGGTCCCTGCCTTGTCTTGTTCACTAAGTTTTTCAAAGGGATCTGGAAAAAACATCTTATTACTTAGCTTTTACTGCTCTAACTCTTAGGCTTTTCAAATTTTTCCATTTCTTTATGACCCTGTTTTGCAATATTTTATTTCCTAAACTACACTTTTTTTTTTCTTACTAGGCTTTGTTGATCGAATACTTGGAATGACTGCCAGTCACAACCCAAGTTCATCATTGTAACTAAAATTAAATGATATATTCTAGGCAAGGTCGAAGAAAAAGGAGGTTTTAACCAGTCTTTGCTAACATTTTCTATTACGTACTAGATTTCTAATGCTCCTACCTCTAGACATCTGCATCCAACCAGCACATCCATCCCACAATGAATTTTTTTTTCTTTTTGCCTAGCTGAGTTGACACATACCACAATGGATTTCTAAGGGTCAGGAAAACTAGATGCTAGGATTCTCTTGGGTGATAGTGAAGAAATAGGTTAAGAAAGAACAAAAACTTTAGCGAATTAACTTTTTATAAAAGTTTTGGTGTACTTATTGAAAATAAATTCCTTTAACCAAAGATATTAAAAACCCAGAAAAGGATACATCAGCATCCACGTAAGATTGCAACAACCGGATTTCTCCTTGTGAATGACATTCATACAAGGTAACCTAATGAAAATAAAAATATAGTAAATTTCACCTCAAGTATAGAAACATACTCTCTCCAACTTTTAAACATGTTTTAATCGCAATCATATCTTAAATATAATCTAGAAACTATTGCCTTAAATTAGTTCCTGTAAGCTTAAGGAAGCCATTATAAAGCTGACTGTTTTACATAATACAGAGTATATTAAATTTTGTAGTAATAATGGTTTTGATTTCCAATCTTTTAAACATAGTCATCCATTTAATTGCACCAACTCTTCAAAGTGAATAAAGTTAACCTCAAAGTAATTGTGACTTATCATCTTTCAATTGTAGTTAAAAAGGCCTTGGAGGCCAGGCATGGTGGGTCACTTAATGTCAGCACTTTGGGAGGCTGAGGCAGGTGGACCGCTTGAGCCCAGGAGTTTGAGACCAGCCTAGACAACATGGCAAAACCCCATCCCTATTAAAAAATAAAAATCTGGGAGGCCGAAGCAAGCAGATCACGAGGCCAGGAGTTCGAGACCAGTCTGCCCAACATGGTGAAATCCCGTCTCTACTAAAAACACAAAAAAAAATTAGCTGGGTGTGGTGGTGCGTGCCTGTAATCCCAGCTACTCAGGAGGCTGAAGCAGAAGAATTGCTTGAACACGGGAGGTGGAGATTGCAGTGAGCCGAGATTGCGCAACCGCACTCCAGCCTAGCAACAGATGGAGAGGAGACTCTGTGTCAATAAAATAAAATAAAATAAAATAAAAATTAAGGCTGGGCGCAATGGCTCTCGCCTGTAATCCCAGCACTTTGGGAGGTCAGAACAGGTGGCTCATGAGACCAGGAGATCGAAACCATCCTGGCTAACACGATGAAACCCTGTCTCTACTAAAAACACAAAAAGTTAGCCAGGGGCCGGACGCAGTGGCTCACGCCTGTAATCCCAGAACTTTGGGAGGCCAAGGCAGACGGTTCAAGAGGTCAAGAGACCGAGACCATCCTGGCCAACATGGTGAAACCCCGTCTCTACTAAAAATATAAAAATTATCCAGATGTGGTGGCACACACCTGTGGTCCCAGCTACTACTCGGAAGGCCAAGGTGGAAGAATTGCTTGAACCCAGGAGGCAGAGGTTGCAGTGAGCCGAGATTGCACCACTGCACTCTAGCCTGGGTGACAGAGCAAGAGTCTGTCTCAAAAATGTAAAAAATTAAAATTAAGGTAAGTCTTTGGATAGTTTTAGAGCATCTACATATTAATTACATTATATATTAAAAAGTCTACAATTTGCCTAATGAATTATTTTCTCATGGGTGCAGATAAGTATTAACTTTCTCATGTATGATAGCCCTTTTCATTTGTCATATACTCTAAAATTAAAACTATACATACACATAAAATTTTGTAATACTAAACTTTTATAAATTTATTTTTTTCTTTTTTTTTTTTTTTGAGACGGAGTTTTACTCTTGTTGTCCTGGCTGGAATCCAAAGGCGCTATCTTGGCTCACTGCAACCTCTGCCTCCCAGGTTCAAGTCATTCTCCTGCCTCAGCCTCCAGAGTAGCAGATTACAGGCATCCGCTACCACACCAGGCTAATTTTTGTATTTTTAGTAGAGATGGGGTATCCATGTTGGTCAGGCTGGTCGAAAACACCTGACCTCAGGCGATCCACCCACCTCAGCCTCCCAAAGTGCTGGGATACAGGCATGAGCCACTGTGTCCAGCCCCGTTTTTCTTATAGTTATAGTCACTCACCTTAGCAAAAACCTATTCATATTTTGTAGCAGTATTTAAGATCTCTGAAGATCCTGTATATCATCACAACTTATTAATCCATAATCTCCTCTATGTTAATGTTCAAAAAAATTATTTATATGGCTGCTAACTAGCTTGGTTGTATCTTATGTGATAACTGTTTTTTCTTTCTTCCTTTTAAAGAAATCCTAACAGCAGAACTTTTTATAATTCAATAAACTATATGACACCCCTTTATGTGACTTTAAATTAAAATAGGAATTCTTTTTGTTAGAAAACTTAAAACACTGCAATAACCATACTGGAGCACAAACTATACCAATTATAATACTATCAGAGCTAAATATTATCTTAGGTTTACAGTGGTGTCCTAAAAGTGGATTCAAATTTAATTAATGGGCCACATTTCCAACTAAGAAAAAAATAACCTCAACCTTTTCTTAAAACCACATCATTTTTCCTCTAAATTGCTGTTTTCAAAGAATTTAGAAACTAAACAACTATAAGCAGACTCCATTATCTTAAAACCTACATTTGGCTAAACACCAAAAAAGGGGGGTTTTGAAAAAAGCTATTATTTCATGTTATCAACTTCAGTGGTAACTTACATATACTGAGAGTTTCAATGCCTTGACTCTGCCAAATAGTAAAAGCCCTAACAGCCTTACATGTCATTATAAAATTTCCTTAAAAGGCTGGACATGGTGGCTTACGACTGCAACCCCAGCTCTTTGGGAGGCCAAGGCAGGTGGATTTCTTGAGCCCAGAAGTTCAATACCAGCATGGGCAACATGGTGAAACCCCATCTCTACAAAAAATTAGCCAGGCAATGGTAGTGCATGCTTATAGTACCAGCTACTCAGAAGGCTGATGTGCAAGGATCACCTGAGCCGCAGAAGTTGAGGCTGCAGTAAGCCTTGATCAGCCACTGCACTCTATCCTGGAGGACGGAGTAAGATTCGACCTCTCTCAAAAACAAACAACAAAAACCACCACCAAACACCACCTGTCTCAAAAAAAAAAAAAAAAAAAAAAAAAAAAAAACCTTTTAACTTTAAATAAAAAAAACAAAAAAATAAGTTATTTAAATCCACCGGACTCATGCTTTCATTTATTTTATACAATATTAAAT
>NW_022436974.1:15123414-15251594 GCF_009761245.1 Sapajus apella
AAAAAAAAAAAAAAAAAAAAAAAAAAAACCCTCAAATGTTTACTGCAAATAATTAAAACATCTCAATAACTTATTTAAATCCACCGGACTTATGCTTTCATTTATACAGCATTAATTACCTTAATTTTTAAAAATCACAGCCATTTCTTACGCTATTTAATAATAACAAAATCACTTTAAAAGAAAGCCAATTCTTCCAACCAAATATTTATAAAGACAAACACAAGTTTAAAATCTGTTTCATCAATAATTAGGGATAATATATTAAATAAAGGTGTATTTTCAGCCATGCATACTGGTTTTAATTAGATAGTTTCTAGAAAGCTTCACTCTTACATGAAAGTTGTTAAACCAGCGTCACAAAATTTACTTTGAAATTATTCTATTTCAGTATTATATTAATACCAGATCTGGAAATCAAGCCAAATACTAAATAGACCCCTTGACACTCACTCTGTTGCTTCCTACAGTTGCAAACACTAATGGATCTCCTTCTTTACTGTGCCAGTTAAACTGAACTCCAAACAATGGTTGGTTATGATCTTCCTATAAAATAATCATGAAATAAGAAAAAATTAATGTATCTTACAAATGAGAAAATGACAGTAAACAAACCTTTCCCCTTCTCACTTTTGTCCAAAACGCAATCCATTATTTTGTGTATCATACATAAGCTGACTTTTGACACTAAAATTAAAAGATGTCTACTAGTCAAGTTTTCACATTTTAAAATACTGTTTATGATAAAGCTTTATCACAATCAAAAGCTTAAATCACAAGTTAGGTAACAATCACTTACCTATGAAAACACTTACAATATTTGCCTTTTATTTTCTTAAGCCAATCATATTCTAAATCACAATAAACTGGATAAATTTGGTGGACAAAAAGGACACAATTTATTTTTCTGAAATAGGAAATTAACAAATGGCCTTAATAGCTTCTTTGGCATTCAGTACATTTTATAAGTCTAAATTTTAAAGTGAAGCACAGCAGACTTCATTCAAATCACTATTTTCTGTTAGTCAGAACAAGAATATTTGAACACCGGGGACTACGGGAAGAAATGGACTATAACTTCACAGTTACCAGGAGGCTGTAAGTAAACGTTCAAAGAAGAACTATTATTAACTTTTGTTCACAAAGTTATTTTTCAGCTTTAGGATTTTACTGGCCATCTTCTGGCATTAACACTAACTTTCATGTTCAGTTCAAGGCACTGTTTTCACTTTTAAAGTATAAGAACTTTCATTTTCTCATCATTTGGAAAGCCACAGCCTTAGGCTTTTGAAATACTTCCTTAAGTATAAAAGGCAGCTAAAAACATCTTCTAGGTACAGTACCTAAAAGTAGTGGGTTAATGTAAATAAATATGAGCATAAAACTATAATTCGCTTTAAAAAAATATGCTGGGATTAATTTCTCTCCTTTTATAGGAGTAAAATTTGACACATTGAACATTGAATTTTGGCTACACTGACAAAAAAAATGTCCCAGTCATAGCTTCTTATGCTTTCCCAAGACTTCACTTAAAAATACATTTGGATATTTAGAAAAGGTTTTAACTTACATATGTATAATACATATTTTTCCTCAGTATAGAAAAAAAAAACCCACATATTTAAAAAACAAAGTGGACCTATATTAAAAAAAATGTCTTAAACATGAGTAACCCTTTTTATAAAGTAAATAAAAATACTATTGGGGAAACATTAATTTAAACAACCCAAACCCCCTTTTCCCCAAATATTTAATATTAAAAAGTTTTTAAATTTGTATACCTTTTTCTTTTAAAACAGTTATAAATACAAAAAAGGACAGAAGTTTAAAAAACCATACAAAGTAAAACAGCTGTTTCAATTTATACTGACTCAAAGCTAATGGGTTACATTCAGTTCTTTCCAAAAATGGGTACCAGAATTGGCTTATGTTTTTTAAGTTTTACCAAAATATGAAGAGTAATAGTTCCCAAAATCTTTAATTTGAATACAAATAATAAACCAAAACACCCTGCAACACTCAGTATCACATATTTAAAACAACAAAAAACCAAAAAACTAAATGTAGGATGGACTATAATAGATATGCAGTCTGAGGTACAAAAAAAATCTTCAAAATATGTAACATTAAAATATTTACACCTTGACAGAGTATCTTGAGTACAAAATGTGTACACAGAGAAATCATTCTGAAGCCTAGCATTCAGCCCAAAAGAATCTTTTTGCACATACCTTGAGACTATTTACACATTTGAAAGAATATTTGCATTTCTTTGACTTCCATTTTCCCTTTCCCCAACTTTTCCTTCCGGGTGCATTTGGCGTGTTTGTAGGTGTATCAGGGCGTTCAGTGTTTGTACCGCTTTCTATACTGACAGCGTCATCCTGTAAGCAGTAAATGAGAAAAAATTCCATGAAACGGCACTACTGTTTTTAGCAATAAATAACTCTACTGGGAAGATGCTGAATGACCTAAGAGAAATAATTTCTACAAGAAGAAAAAAACATATTCTTGCCTCCATATAAACATAATCCAGCTACATGTTAGAATGTAGATATTTCATATCTCAACAAAAATGGAAATGAAATACTGAGAATAATGGAAGAGTAATACTGTCTTTAATAAGGCAGTGGTCTGTGCCAGTCACTTTAATACACTGTATCATTTCATCTTTCAGCTCTTTACAAAAGATACTGAAGTGCTGAAAAAGCCTAACTGGTCTCTTGCTGGTTAAGGTCTGCTGGAATTCCACTCCAAAGCTGTACCTCTTAAATCTGGCTGATGTATATGTCTTCATAATTTATTTGACTGCTGCTCAGTCTGGAGCATGGGGGTGGGTAGTCATTTGAAGAAGGAGTGTTAATGGCTTCTACGTTAGATGTCACTTATAAAAATCCTGTTATTCAAATTCTATTTATAATATAAACCAGTTAGAATTTTTGAAAACTCCTACATATGTTCTATGCTATTTACAAGTTAAAACTGTCTCATTGTTCTAAAGTAATAACAACACTCATACATCAGAACTCCAGAGACTCTCTATCATAATTAAAGTAAAATCCTTCCAAAAAAAGAAATGACTGCAGGAAACCTTGAAAATGCTCCTAATTCATACCTTATCTCACACACGAGTAGCCCTCTAATCTCAGCTCTCTAATCTCAGAAGAGGATTTCACTACCTCCTCATTACAGATTCCAATGTCTCCTTTGGAAAGAAAAGATTTATTTAAATCTATGACCTTAGGGCAGCAATTCTAAAATGCATTCCAGACGAAGTCTTTTTTTCCATGAAATGCCTATTAAACAGTCTAGGAAACATTGCTTTAGGGGATATTTCTAAATTACTGTTTCCTAAAATTGGTTTTATATAGAAGGTTAAAAAAATCATAAATGAAATAGGTAGGTAGTAAGCAGTAGATACTCAAAAAATATTTGAATTGCAATTTAATGTAAATGTCATCAGTTTACAGAAACAGAAAATACAATATTTTAATCTCTTTCTCTCTCCACCTTTTCAGTTGTATTCACATAATTAAAATCAAATGTAGAGAACAATGCTGTGTCTCAGTGGAAAACTACGAATTATCTATATCACACCCTTCTAAATTAGTGGATTATAGCCCTCCACTATGTCTTTCAGCTATTTCACAACTCTTTTTTTGAGACAGGCTCTCCCTCTATCACCCACTCTGTCTTGGTTCAATGCAACTTCCACCTCCCAGGCTGAAGCAGTCTTCCCCCAACCTCAGCCTCCAGAGTAGCTGGGACCACGGGAGCAGGCCACCACACCCCGCTAATTTTTTGGTCTCAAACTCCTGGACTCAAAGGATCCTCCAGTCTCAGCCTCCTGAAGTGCTGGGATTATGGGCACGAGCCACTGTGCCCAGCCACAACTCTTTTTTCATTGTGAATAGCTGATGGGCATGTAAATTTTGTCTCTACAGTAGAGGTTCAAAATGTCTTCCCTTCCACTCAAGGGAAAAAAAAAATTTTTGGCTCCATTTAGAATTCATCTCTCCATTTCTTTACTCCATATATTAATAAATTTGTACTGTTTTAATTTTTTGGGTTAACCGTTACTGTACAACATTTGACTGGTTCCCTCTGAGTAAAATACAAGTTTTAACACTTTTTTTTCCACTTACCATTTTTTCTGTAAAATTACCTTTTAACACTAGAGAAATGAAATTTTAAAACTATTCACATTTTTATACACCAGCTTCTTTACATTCTGGCTAAACAATGAGCTGCCAATAAAGAGTCCACCCAAAACACTCAATAATAGGGCACAATGCTTATTTTACTTCTGACCACTTAATTTACCCATCTCATGCAAAGTCAAATCAGGATGGAATCAAATGAAAATGTCATACAGCCACCACGCTTCCATTTTATTTTTAAACTAAAATCAAGTCTTTGCTGAGTGTCTAAAATATGTACAGGCTGACTTCCATCCTATTCCCTTCTCAAAGTAAAGAATAATACTGTGCAACAGACATCGTATTACCATCTTCATTTGCCCAAGAAAGAAACAGACAGAGGTCAGTAATTTGTCCCTGCATCTTGCCACAGGGATGCCCTGCATCTCTGCTTTTGCTTAAGCAAAAAGATAAGTCTCCAGATTCAGCCCTCTGATCTTACTACCAAGGCATACGTAATTACACTGCCAGAAGCCAACTATTCTGCAGTCATATAATCTCAAAAAGTTTAATAAAACGGCAGGTAACACATACAATAAATTTAAAATATGTGCCTATTACATTAACAGTAGCAACTGCTCAGGTTACCTTAACTCTAACTCAAAAACATATTCTTCTTCCATCTGCTTTGGCCTTTTGCCATTATTTGGCTCCCTCAAGAGTAAAGCTATTGCCCTTGTTTTTTCTGAAGTCATTTTTATACAATGTTCTCTACTCCCTTACCTTACTGCCTCCCCTAAGTCCGGGGTACAAGGATGAAATTTAAAAGGCTTGTGAACTCAAATGCGGGGAAAAAAATTGCATCTTAATTTTTGCCACCTTTAACTAAAGTTTAGCACTTCCTTCTATTATTATCTAGTTAATATACATGCTTAAGGTTACTGCAATTGTGATTCTATCACCAATGAAAATCAAGTATTTTTATATCATACTTCGGAAAACTGTTTGTGCCCATCACTACTATCAGAGCTGCTGCTAGATCTTATTTAATGTGCTAGTAATAATAAAGTACATACAGTACTACATCCAAAATTTGTTTTAGAAATATTTTATAACATGGTGTGCGATTTTATAATTGAATTTGTTTGCAACCTCATATCCTGTATTTCATACATCTAAAAATGTTATTTTGAGAAGGCTCCACAAGATCCTGCACGCTCTCCCTCTTTTTTAAGTCTATCCAAATAGAGGAACCAAAACAAAAGCTAACCCAATCATTTGGTCCTGAATAGCTTTAAAATTGCACCAAATAATATATTTTCCTTTAAGGGTCTTCAAGAAGAAAATAAACTTTATTTTGTCCTCTGCAAGTTTCTTCATTCTAAACAGGTCTGACAGTTTCATTATATTTTGCCTGATTACTAAGTATGTGGAAGGGCCAGAAACATTATTCTATGTAATCATAAAATAAGTAATAGTAATTATTATAAATAATTAACAGGGCTACAGTACTAATTATGGGGCAACACTCTTCTTAGTACTTTAGCTATACTGTTTAATCCTTAGGAATACTCTGTGAGGTAAATTCCACATTCCACTATCCCCATTTTAAACAAACTAAGGCAATTATGTAAGTCTCTTGCTTAAGGTCAAGTTAATAGAGCAGAAATTTTAGCCTATCACTTGAATCCAGCATCTGTGCTCTTAATACTCTAATCTGCCTAGGGAAATTTAACAAAACGCAGAAATGAACAGTCTCCAAATAATAAAACGAAGAGAGTAAAAAATGTTCAATTCCAATGTACAGTGAGATTGGGGCACGCAAAAGGGGAAAAAATACAAAAGTAACACTTAACACCCAAGATTTCCTGAAATTTCAAGTCTAAGATCCCACTAACTGACAATCCCGAGAATATCTATCTTGCCTCCGCAAAAAGAAACCTTACCCGTCTTTTCAGTGAAAATCTTAATAATGACACCATTATATGTTTCAGCTAAAATTTATGACATAGAATTTAAAAACTGCGTGTGGAAGATTTAACATTTATTCCTAAAACTAGCCAAACTGAGAAAATTAAGAACTCACACCACTCTTCTAAAACATTTTAAAGTTTTTTAAAAGACATTCACAAGTTGTCCCATATCATGAGAAGGAGAATCACATTTTGGAGTAATATATTTGAATAAACTGTCAAGATATTTCGTTGACCTTACTGGGCAGCAACCTAAAACATGAAACTGAAAACTTGTTTGTGTCAATTCGGCTCTTACTGGCGGGTCAATTACAACTCACTTGGGTTAAATGTTGGTACCAAATGATTACAATATCCGTTTCAGAGCTCAAAAAAAATTTGACAGCAAAACACCTCGCACTTGCCGAAGCCAGGAGCCCACACTTAAAGACATCCGCTTATACCACTGTTGCCTAAAATCTTCCAAGTCTCCCCACTTTAAGTAAAAACGTTCCAAGAAGAAATCGCTCACTCTTATTCCTTCCTCAAAGGTAGTCCCCCCCCCGGCCCCAAATCAAAAATCGATCCTCTCAATTCGGCTCCTCCTGCAGAAAAGGCGACCTTCAGGTGCAACCCGTCTCCGAGGACAGGACGCAGGCGGACACAAAACCCCCTTTAATAAAGTCTCCCAAGCTCTCCGCAAATCGAAGATCTACGCTTTCCATTCTAAAAATTCCAAAAGGGTCTTAGAGTGACAACTCTTACGCTCCTTTAGCAGGGTCCCTAACTCTGCCCCGTCCTTCCAACTTTCTTAGAAAAGTCTCTAACATGCCTTTTAAACTACAGTACTAGAATCTCAGACCCGCACTCTCCCCTTAAATCTCCCCAAAGGCCCAAACACTCTCCCATCACATACAAACTGATTTCAGGGCAGACCTCTCAGACCCACACAGTCACTAGAACCACTCTCCTTCGACTAGTTCCTGCTTGCTCTAGGCCCCACCTAAAAATCCCAGTAGACAATTTCGATTTTCTCCCGCACGCCCGCGTTTTCCTAAGTAGAGTGACACCTCTCCCTCCCCCCACAGCAGCCCGCTAGCCCCCGCGACCACAGTTTTCAAAGAATTTAAAACTTTCACTCCGGAGTCTCGTAACTGCCAGAAGCTGCACTCACATTCTCGTCTCCAGAGAGATCTGGATTGCTGTTCTCGTCACTGCTCAGCTTCTGCTTCTTGGCCGCAGGCATGTCTGTTCCCGCCGGCGCAGTCGACACTTCCCTCTCGGACATATTCCTCCGCCTCCCTCCAGGTTCCTGCCGCCTGGGGCGGGGCCTCCGCCACACCGCCGTCAAGCAAGCCCGGCCCGAGCTTGCCGCAAAGTTGCCGCTGCCGCCGCCACCTCCACCGCCCCCCCCACTGTCGCAAATCGCGCCCAGCCGCCGAGGCGGGCGTGCGTGCGACCCCGCCACACTGCTGAAAAAGGGGCGCGCGCGCGCGCCCTCCCGCGCGGCTTCCTGGCTCCTTCCCTTCCCCAACTCCCGTCTTGCCCTTTTCCCGCCGCCCTCCGGGCAGTCTACACGGTGTATGACCCGTTGGATTAAGAGAGCAGTATTTAGTATGTCTCCCTTCCCCACCACCGCCTCGAGAAGAGGCGAAACTCAAAGGGATGCTCCCTCACCCCCTTCCTCCTTCCAAAGACGTTTCAGCCGCAATTGGCCCGTTCCTTCGATCGCCGACTAGCTGCTAGGGAGCGAAAGTCTGTGGAATGGGCTACACCACCAATCTCCCGGGAAACGGGGGAAGATTCAAGACGTCACCTCTTGCTTTAGGTGTGCATGCCACGTTTCCTTAATCTTGAACTTGGAGGATAACGTTTCCTAACTGTTTACGGAACTATTCAAAATCTGATTCTTCCTTGAAGATAGAAATGCAAAAACGATAGCCTGCTTCCCACTGGCTTCCCCCATCTGAAGAATGGAAAGTACCCGTCAGGGGATGCGCAGGCGCCGTAGCGTACTCTTGCGCTGAGTTCGTGGAGACCCGCCTCCTCCAAGCCCCTCCTCTGTTTGAATTTTCGTTTGCTGAGCCAGGTAGTTTTCTACTCAGTTTCCGAATCCCTGGGTGGATTTCAAAGCGCTACCGACTTATACGGTAGACATTTCATAAATTCTTGTCGGATATTTATTCTGTTGATAATTTGTTGTAATGAATTATCCTTACCAGTTGATACCTATAGTGGCTAAGACTTAAACAGAAATATCCTAAAAATTAAGAGTCTAAACTCCAATGAGTTACAGCCGATGTGCTCTTTTTAGCTACTGAAGGATAGGCCCTGAACTGTGCCAAGGCCTGTAAATCAGCGTTCATCTCCAACTATTTCGAGACTGTGAGACGTAACTGACAATGCTTTGTTTTTGCACATTAGATACAATGAAATTTTAGAAGGCAACACAACTGTTATACTTCACCAAAATAGTTATCTCTGTTACCCTATCTGTTCTCTACCAGGTGCCAGATAACATTGTTGAGCCTTGTGGAATTACTATATGGGCCATTAAACCATAACTGAATGAGCAGCAGCAGGAAAAGGAGAATGACGATGAATAATAAAATACAGCCTCCCCCACCCTTTTTTTTTTTTTTTTTAAGAACATGATTCTGACTACTTACCTTTCTGGGCTTCTGTAAAAACGTCCTCATCTGTAAAAATGAGGAGGTAGGAAGGGGCCTACCATTTCTTGGGTACCTACTTCATGTATATCTTTTCTCTTTTAGACCTCATTACCCACCTAGAGTGCACCATCCATAAAATTCTAGTATACTTGAATTACTTCTGCATGATAACTTTATAACCAGGTCATCAGTTTCCTTATCTGCAGATTCCAAGTTACTCTTTCTTTTGTAGATAAAGAGAGAACTCTTGGTTGAGAATGAGAAAAGGAAGTAAAGCAAAGACAGGTCAGAGTAAGAGGTTTTTGCAGTGAAGACTTTGAAATAAAGAAGCTGAAAAAAATTAACGTTCAGGTCTCAATGACTGCAGTCAATTGTTCAGCACTTGCAACGTCCCAGGCACTACTAAGCACTCCTCAGTTGGTGAGGAAGAGATGAGACTGGAGTAGAGTAAGCACCTGAGAAGGTAAGACGTGCTTTGGTGTGACATTTTCATCAGCAGACAGAAGCATCCTTCCCTTTCTTGAGAACATCTTTTCCAATAAATGGAAAGATGTTTCTGAAATATAGTTGTACAAGTAAAGGCTAATCAACGAAAGCATTTCAAGTTAAAATTATTCTGTGTGTGAGAGATCAGTGGGAGCTGGGAAGTGGGAGTCAATGTCTAGTCATAAAATTAGAAAAGTGCTGAACATTTGGTTAAAGGACACATATGGTAGAAAATGCCTTACAGCATTCATATCTGTAACAAAGCAAAAATAAAGAGACTTATTAAAACTTGGAGGGATTATTTTTTAAATGTTTCTGATGAATCAGGGGTGATAAATGGAAATTAGTTTCTATTACTACATTATTATTACTACATTAAAGAAAAATATTCTGACACTTGTTAAAATAGTAAGGCGCACTTCATTCAGGACTATTTTGATAGATGTCAAGACACTGAGAATGGGAGAGAGATTAGGCTCAACTCCAAATTACAGCAAGGAGTGGGGATTTATAGGCAAGGAGCAGAGTTGGAGGGGTTGGTGGTTGGAAAATTACTAAGAAGAGACATCAAGGGTGGGGAAATTTTTGCTAAACCAACTTAACAGAATTTGTGCTGAAAAAAGGCCAAGGTGATCAGATATCAAGAGTGTGGGTTTCTTTCTAAACTGACACAGAATTCTTGCTACAGCTGAGCCAGGCAAGCTAGACAGGAAGATGGAGAAGAGGGCTCAGAGGAGAGTCTTTGTTACTAATTTAAGATATGTAAAATGTCACAGGTATTCTATGCAGAGTACTACTTTTATGGTATTAATTTAATAACTTTAAAAGTTGAATTACCTATTAGAAATCATAAGTTTTGCTGAGTGTGCTAATGTACACCTGTAGTTCCAGCTACACAAGAGGCTAAGGCAGGAAGATTGCTTGAGCCCAGGATATCAAAGCCAGACTGGGCTGCATAGGGAGACCTACTTCTCTAAAAAAGAAAAAATCATAAGTTTTTCAGCACTGCATTCTCCTACTGAGAAACATGTCAGGAACCATCACAGTCAGAGAGGTCTTACCACCCACATTTTACAAATGAGGAAACTAAGACTTAGGATAAGCAAACACTATGCCCAAAGACACACAGATCTTCAAATGGCAGAACTAGAGATTTTGTTCAATTGATTGGAAAGTCAAAGCACTTATACTTCAAGATGAGTGACCCAAGCAGTTCTAGATTTATGTGACTCTATGTGCAGAGCTTGGTCTTTAGACCACACAGTCGTTTATGAAGTATCAAAGAACCTTAAAAAGCTATCTTACTTGGGACAGAAAGAAGGTAAAACTGGAAAAACCCGGGAAAACAAAGAATCTATAGCATAGTTTATAGTAATGTATGGATTTCAGTCTTTACTTAATTTTGACCAATGTACCATAGTAATATAAGATTTAATAATGAGGGAACCTGGATAAGAGGACTATAGGAACTCTCTATGCTATTTTTGTTCTTTGTAAATATTCTATGAAAGTATTCTAAAATAAAAAACTTACTTTAAAATATCTATGTCATATTTCACTGTTGAGAATTCAGTAAGAAATACCCCTTAGCCTTCAAATA
Organism: Sapajus apella; assembly: GCF_009761245.1. Taxonomy (NCBI): domain Eukaryota; kingdom Metazoa; phylum Chordata; class Mammalia; order Primates; family Cebidae; genus Sapajus; species Sapajus apella. The sequence goes on from NW_022436974.1 coordinate 15,134,264, forward strand.
AGTAGCTGATCCATCTTGAAACTTTCCAAGATCATTTAGTTAAATAGAAAAAGAAAATTCACAGCCTTCCTTGGCATTGTCTCCTAGTATCTTGTAAGCTTCATATCAGGAAATGAGTTTCAAAAGCTAAATTAAATCCTTCCCATTTCAACTGGAGTCTATTTCTCATTCATTGAACATTTTTGTCTCTTCTGCTTCATAAATATCAGCTGTTCATCATCATTCATGCAATGTATAGTCATATCCTTACAGATCTGGTTTTCTATGAACAGAATATCATATGGCTTCTTTGAACATTTTCAAATCAATCAGGAAGAATCAACTGAATGCCATTTATATATAAAGCAGCATGGTCATTCCATGGGCAATTGGGAGGAGGTGACAATAAAAAAGAAAATAAGACACAGTCTCTACCTTTAAACAGCCTAACAATCATCCAGCATTAAGAAATAATGGAGGCAGGGTGCGGTGGCTCACGCCTGTAATCCCAGTGCTTTGGGGGGCTGAGGTGGGCAGATCACAAGGTCAGGAGTTCGAGACTAGCCCGGCCAGTATGGTGAGACCCCATCTTTACAAGAAATACAAGAATTAGCTGGGCATGGTGGCAGGTGTCTATAGTACCAGCTGCTTAGGAGGCTGAGGCAGGAGAATCACTTGAACTCGGGAGGTGGAGGTTGCAGTGAGCCAAGATCATGCCACTGCACTCTAGCCTGGGCAACAGAGTGTAACTCAGTCTCAAAAAAAAGAAAAAAGAAAAGAAAAGAAATAACAAATGGGGCCAGGTGCAGTGGCTCATGCCTGTAATCCAAGCACTTTGGGAGGCCGAGGCGGGTGGATCACCTGAGGTCAAGAGTTTGAGACCAGCCTGGCTAACATGGCGAAAACCCTTCTCTACTAAAAATACAAAAATGAGCCTGTCATGGTGGCCAGCACCTGTAATCCCCACTACTCAGGAGGCTGAGGTGGGAGAATTGCTTGAACCAAGGAGGCAGAGGTTGCAGTGAGCTTAGATCATGCCATTGCACTCCAGCCTGGGTGACAAAAGTGAAACTCCGCCTCAAAAAAAAAAAAAAAAACAAACGGACTTAATATGTATTTGCTGAATACCTACTATGTGCCCAACACTGTTCCAGGTGCTGAGGAAACTTAACCATAAGCAAAACCAGACATCATGCTTATTGACATATTGGAGAAACAAGCATTAACCAAAGAAATGTGAAATTACTATGGTAAGTGTTATGAAGGGGAGATACAAGGTAAGGGCTGTTGCTTGCCCGTGTGGTATCTTTGTGCTATTTTTGAAAAGGCACTGCCATAGCAGAAACAGCCCAGAGAAGGTACAGTGTGGCAAGCAAACAATGACTTTGGTAAATTAGAAAAAGATACCCCCTTTTCCAAATTGATACAACCCTGCTCCACATGCAAGGCTTTGTGAGCGGAGCACAAACTTGATTTTAGTTTTAGTCATTACCTCAGCTGGAACCCTTGTTTAGATAAACAAGCTGCATAGGCATACACAGAAGCTAGACAGTCTCCATGGACATGTACAGTAAAGTGAGACGTGGGAGGGTTTCCCTGAGAAGCAGAAGAGTGGAAGTAAAAGAAGAATGGGAGTTAACCAGTCTCCTATTAAGAAGAGACAGAGAAACATTCTAGGGAGTGATAACCGCATGTGCAAAGGTCCTGGGGCAGGAATATGAGGAGGGCACAAATGCTGGTGAAGGACTGAAAAGAGAGGGTGACAGAAGTGTAGTAACAGAGAAAGTTAGAAAAGAAGATAAGGGGCCAGATCATGGAGGACCTTGTAGACCTTCTTAAGATAACTCTGTTAAACTGTATCTCCTGTTGATAAGACTTATACAGAAGGAATTAGAATAGCATTATTTCATTTTAACTTTTTGTTTGTATTTGTTTCACTTATATATAGTGAAATGCACAGATCTTAAGTATATAGTTCCACGTGTTTTGACACAGGCATAAACCCATATAATCCACATACCATCAAGATACAGATGGAGCTTTCCAACACTTCAGATTTTCCCTCATGCCTCTTCCCAGTCAAACCTCTCCTCTCTTTCTCCCCAGGCAGCCACCAGTCTGTTTTGCCTATATTAGCCTATTAGTTTTGCCTATTGTAGAACTTCATATAAATAGAATAATTCAATATGTGCTCTTTTATGTCTGGCTTCTTTTGCTCAGCATAATGTTTTTTAGATTGATAAAATGACACTAGCTTTTAAAGAAAAAGACTGTCTTTAGCTCTTAAACACTATCTTTAGCTTTTAAATATTGTCATTAGCTTTTATGGCCAGGCACAGTGGCTCATGCCTGTAATCCCAGCACCTGGGGAGGCTGAGGTGGATGGATCATTTGAGGTCAGGAGTTTGAGACCAGCCTGGCCAATAGGGTGAAATCCTGTCTGTGTTAAAAATAGAAAAATTAGCCAGGCATGGTAGTGAGTTCCTGAAATCCCAGCTACTCAGGAGGCGGAGGCAGGAGAATCACTTGAACCCAGGAGGTGAAGGTTGCAGTGAGCTGAGATCACACCTGTGCACTCCAGCGTGGGTGACAAATTGAGACTCTGTCTCAAAAAAAAAAAAAAAAAGAAAAAAGAAAATGTTAGGACTTGTCTGGGCAACAAAGCAAGACTCCATCTCAAAAACAAAAACAAAAACTGTCATTAGCTTTTAAAGAAAACTACTGTATTTTAAAGAAAAATACTTGAACCTAAGAGGTGGATGTTGCAGTGAGCCAAAATCGCACCACTGCACTCCAGCCTGGGTAACAAAGTGAGACTCCATCTCAAACAAAAACAAAAGCTGTCATTAGCTTTTAAATACTGTATTTTAAAGAAAAATACTGCCTAGATCAATGGTTCTCAAATTGTAACAGAATTTAGAATCATCTGGATACCTTGTTAAATCACAGTTGCCTGAGCCCCATCTCCAGAGACACTGGATTGGGATCCAGCCTCTCAATGTGCATTTCTAACAAACTCACAGGTGATGCCAGTACTGCTGATTCAAAGACCACGCACGCTTTGAGAACCACCAATCTAGATGACAAAATCCGAAGTGTCTTATAACCAATTTCAAGGTATCTAATAAACACTTTCATAAAGTACCTGCTATGTGCTAGACACTTTCTAGGTGGTAGGATTCAAAAATAACTAAAACATCACGCTTCTCCTTAGCAACTTATAGCCTAGTGAGAGAAGACAGAGGTGAACCAAATGAGTATCACTAGCTGTCTTAGAAAATCTGTTCACTAACTAGCGGAAAAAAATCTTAAAAGAGAGAAAGTGCTTTTGCTTCCAAAGTAGATAAACTGCCAGGCACGGTGGCTCATGCCTGTAATCCCAACAGAGGCAGGAGGATGGGTTGAGCCCATGATTTTGAGACCAGCCTGGGCAACATAAGGAGACCTTGCCTCCATTTAAAAAAAAAAAAAGGTGCAAAAAATTAGCCGGACCTGGTGGCATGCACCTGTAGTCCCAACTACTTGGGAGGCTGAGTTGAGATGATCACCTGAACTTGGGAGATCGAGGCTGCAGTGATCATGCCACTGCACTCTAGTCTGGGTGACAGAGTGAGACGTTGTCTCAGAAAAAAAAAAAAAAAAAAACCCAACCAAATAAAAAAAGCAAATGACAATAAAAACCAAAGTAAAGGAACCACTAAGAGTAAAAGCAAGGCTGTATAATGGATGTCCTAGACACGGGATTCCTCACTGTCAAGCTAACTGCAAAGATGATCAGTAAGACCTACTTTACTGAGTGTTTTCCGTGTATTTGGTACTGTGCAAAATGCTTTCCACACAGCATGCCATTTAAGCCTCTCAATATCACTCCAGAGCTGTTACTATATTATCCACATCTTACAGATGAACTATAATATTATCCACATCTTACAGAGGAACTGTAATGGAAGAGAGAGATGGGGGTGGGGAGAGAGAGAGAGAGAGAGAGAGATGCTATCTTACGATTGCTAATTCAGCTTTTTGGTTTCCTCAGTAATAGAAAGTGCCCTAAAGAGTTTAAGGGGTTAGACAAAGGCCATTTAACAAGTAAGTGGGAGAATCAGAATTCAAACCCAGATCTCACTGACCCGAGTGCTGATCCTTTTAAACACTAATAAATCTCTCTGTAAGAAAGCAACCTTCATAAATAATTTTAATGCTACTGAGTGCTATAATAGAAATATTCAACAGAGAAAACATTACTGTGACAGAACAAGTAGGGGAGTAACTAGTGGAACTAGTGGAAATATGAGAAGCCGTCATGAAGAGGTGAGAATTAGCTTGTAAAGTGAATTTTTGTCAGTGTTACCCCGACAAAAGTCTGAGAGACAAAGACGGTACATTGGATGAATATACTACATTCTGAACACTAGCAAAGAACCCTCTCTTGTGACTAAAGAAAAGTTTGTTAGGATCACTTATAGCTTGAGTGAAATCTCCCTTGTTTACCACATACAGTCACATGCTCCCTGATGACATTTCAGGCGATGACAGACTACCTGCACAGTGGTCCCATAAGATTATAATGGAGTTGAAATTTTCCTGTCGCCTACTGATGTCATAGTAGTAACGGCATGGGAGCGCAATGTAATGCAATGCATAAAGCATTTCTTGTTGTTAAAGAGATGCTTGACTCAGCTACTTGGGAGGCTGTGAGGGGAGGATCACTTGAGGCCTGGAGTTTGAGACCAGTCTGGGCCACCATACCTCATCTCTTTAAAAAATTAGATTAAATTAAAAAATTAGCCAGGCATGGTGCTGTGTACCTGCAATGCCAGCTAGTCAGGAGGATCACTTGAGCTTGGGCACTCAAGGCTTCAGCTTTGGAGACAGGGCAAGACCCTGTCTCTAAGGAAAAAAAAGAGAGAGAGAGAGCTGCTATCTTATGATTGCTAATTTAGCTTTCTGATTTCCTCGATAATAGAAAGTGCCCTAAAGAATGGACGTTTTGGGCCAGATGCAGTGGCTCATGCCTGTAATCCCAGCACTTTGGGAGGGCGAGCCAGGCTGATCACCTGAGGTCAGGAGTTTGAAACCTACCTGGCCAACATGGCGAAACCCCATTTCTACTAAAAATACAAAAATTAGCTGAGCACGGTGGCAGGTGCCTGTAATCCTCACTACTTGGGAGGCTGAGGAAGGAGAATCACCTGAACTCGGGAGCCGGTGGTTGCAATGAGCTGAGATCACTCCACTGCACTGCAGCCTGGGCAACAGAGCAGGACTTCATCTCAAAAAAAAAAAAAAAAAAAAAAAAAAGAATAGACATTTGTATTTCAGTCACTGAAGAGGTATACTCCACAGCGTATCTTCTATTTACTTATTTATTTTTGAGACAAGTTGTTGCTGTGTTGCCCAGGCTGGAGTGCAGGGTCTCGATCACAGTTCACTGCAGCCTCGACTTCCCAGACTCAAACAATCCTCCTGCCTCAGCCTCTTAAGTATCCACAGCATGACTTGAATGCTTTGGCAAATGGCTCATAAATATGTGTCTTGTTAGTTTGGGAGGGGCCATGTCATGAAAAGCCTTTGCCATTGGTCTGTAAAGTAATGGGTAGCCAAAGAAGGGCATTCTCTTTGGCAGTGGTCAGGGGGTAAGACTGGAGGCCGGGAGGTGGGCTCAGGGGCCATCTCAGCTATTCTAGCATTGCAGGCCTAAACCAAAGCAGTGCCAATGAGGATGAAAAGCAAAGGGTCAGTTCTCAGATTGTACTTGAAAAAAATACTATCAACGGAACTCAATAATTCATGGAATGTGAGGGGCTTAGGATGACTCAAGTTTATAGTTTAGCAGACTTCCTGGATTGCAGTATCTCTAACTAAGATAGAGAAAATAGGAGGAGAAGTAGGTGGAATTTTTAACTTTTAGTGTTGGGAAGATAGGCATAATGTAATTTAACTTCTGCCTAAATCCAAATGTAGTCTTACAGGGCAAATGCAAACAACAATGCTCTATCACTAATTAAAAGAAATAATTGGCTGAAAAAAATGGATGTAATTTTAATATCTTGTACGTTGTCTCTTGCCTTTTCTTCTCTTTCTCTCTCTTTCTTTGCTTTTCTCCCTTCCATTTTTCCTTCCTTCTCTGTCTTTCTTTCCTTCTTTTTTTTTCTTTCAAAACAGGGTATGTGTTGCCCAGACTGGTCTCAAACTCCCGGGGTCAAACAATCCTCCCAACTTGGCCTCTCAAAGTGTTGGAATTACCCTTTCTCCCTCACCCACCCTTTCTTTCCTTCTCTCTCTCTTTCTTTCTTTCTTTCTTTCTCTCTCTCTTTCTTTCTTTCTCTCTCTTCACTTCTGTCTTCCATTGTTCTTTCTTTCTTTTTTCTTTCTTCCATTTGTTCTTTCTTTATTTCATTTGTTTGTTCTTTCTCTTTCTTTCTTCCATTTGTTCTTTCTTTTTCTTCCTCCCTCCTTTCTCTCTCTTCTTTTTCTTCTCTCTTTTTTATTTACTTTCTTTCTTCCATTCATTCCTCCCTCTCTCTCTTCTTTCATCCTCTTTATAATTTAGGTAATAAGCATGTATTACTTTTGTATTAAGAAAAAGGCTTATTTGAATTTTTAAAATCAATCAGATCAATGAATTTATTTTAAACATTCCTTCTCATTGATTTCCTGAAAAGGTCACCTCTGTACCTTTAAGCATTGAGTGCATTGCAGTTTGAAGGCAAAGTCTTGCCTGGTGCATGGTACATGTTATACATAATTCTCTGAAAAATAGGTTACAATTACTACCAGGCTAATTAACTGTTATTATCTTAGAGTCTGGATTACTACATGTAAATGCCTGACTCTGAAATAAAACTTTGGGAATTAAAGCCAGATAAATGGGAGTTTTTTTGTTGTTTTAACATTTTGATCGTTTATTTATTTATTTATTTTGAGATGGAGTCTTGCTCCGTCACCCAGGCAAGAGTGCAGTGCCCAATCTTGGCTCACTGCAACCTCTGCCTCCCAGGTTCAAGCGATTCTCCTGCCTCAGCCTCCCAACATTTGTAATCTTTATATTGTCTGAAAGTGTATTAATCAGCCATAAAAAATTCACTCCTATCTATAAGTTAAAATCAGTGCCAAAAGAGTCCTGAAATCTGAAATTTATTTTACTTTTTTTTTTCTGTGGACTATGAAGAGAAATTGAGATTTGAAATTTAACTTAGCACTGTGAGGCTAGCCCCTTAGAAGTGCAAAACTGTATTCCCAGTTTCTTTGTAAATATATATTATTTAACATTCATATTGGTTTGTTATTCTATGATGTCTCAGGAGAATTAGCCTGTTGGATCAGATATAATGGTGTTTGTGTTTAAATAAGCCAACATCAGGGAAGTTTTTGTGTTGAACGAGTAATTACACAGATTAAATTACACAGACTTTGCAAAACAATATGAGCACTAAAAGAAAAAAATGAAATAAACAACTTCTTAAATAGGTTGTATGTAATGTAACTGACCTTGACACTAATCTACCATTAGTACATATAAACAAAGAAAGAAAATAGATATACTTAATACGTTTTACGCAAAAATTACTGTGGCTTTCAATTTGAAGATATGTATATATTTAAAAGCATGTCTGGAGAAAATCTTAAATAGGGTTAAAACAATAAGTTTTTCTAAATGAAGATATTAGCAAAAATATTTTTTCTTTAAAAAGGGGGTAAATTAGAAAGTATATATCTTGAATTGACTCTAACATGGGTTCTTTATTTCCTTTCTTTGAGGGACTAAAAGGTGACTTAGCACAAAGACTTGATAGAGGGAGTTCAAGCATTAATAAGGTACAAAGTGTCAAATAATTGTGATCAAGACTCTGATGCGTTAAGTGTAAATAAATCAGAAACCTGGGTTATGCTCCTAAAAGTACACATGAGTTTAAAGGCGCAGAGGAAAACATGCTCAGTAAAATACTCAGAGGCATTCTGAAAACCAAATACTTGAAATGTTGCATTTCAGCATTTGAGGTGTGCACAAAATGAGACCATGGCTGTATATATCCAGGGAAAATAGTGGAGATAGTTTGCATTAACTTCATTTTTCCCTCTCATATTTATAAATCTCAAGCCCAGGAATAAGGATGCTGTATTAGTATTCCCCAGAGGAAAAGAACAAGTAGTGTATGTGTACATACATATGGAGAGAGATTTATTTTAAGGAACTGGCTCATGCCATTATGGAGGCTGGAAAGTACAAAATCTACTATTCTAATCTGGAGGTCATGCACTGGCAGAATTCCTTCTTGCTCAGAAGATCAGTCTTTTCTTCTAGTCAGACCTTCAACGGATTGAATAAGGCCCACCCGCGTTATGGAAGGTGATCTGCTTTATTCATTGTCCACTGCTTTAAATGTTAATCTCATCCAAACACCCTCATAGAAACGTTCAGAATAATGTTTGACAAAATAGCTGAACACAGTGGCCCAGCCAAGCTGACACGTAAAATTAACCCTTACAGATGCTTAGTTGGTTCATATTGTTTGCCTGTTAATTAAATTTGACATTTAGAATACTAAAGCACTGCTAGTTCAAAGGGATGAATAGAATTCACTAACAAACTTGTAGAGCTGGAAAGGCCACTGGAGATCTTCTAATGGTACTTCTCAAAAGGGGTGCTATTAGCATTTAGGGCAGAACAGCTTTTGGATGAGGGGGATTGTCCTGAGCATGGCAGGACATTTAGCATCTCTGGCCCCAACCCATAAAAGCTAATAGCTCTCCCAATCATTGTGACAGCTGAACAAAACCATGCACAGATTTCCGAACACCCTGGGATCGGGGGATGGAGGTAACACTCTTCCTTAAGAACTACCCCCTTAAATATCTTACCAATAAGTGCAGAATAGTAAAAAACAAACAAACAAACAAACAAAACGAAAAAAGAACTACTCTGTTACCCCCCCTTTTGGAGGAAGAAACAGATTTAATAAGGTCAAGTTACTATATCGTCTATGTAGACGATTACTTTCTCTCTTTTTTATCTGATTTAGCAGGGTAATTATTTGTACCAGACTATTTTGTAGTAAGAAGTTAATCTGTAATTACACTGCCTAAAATAAAGTTTAAAATGTAAACTCTGAGTGATATGAAAAGCTGTAATATACAAAGCTGGGTAAATAAATCTTAAGCCCAGGAATAAGTCATTAAATTACCAGGGTTTTGACTAACACATATATGTAGTTTTCGGTATTACACTAAAAGCACAGCTATATCTAAATGTCCTAAGCTTGGTGTGGTGGCACACACCTGTAGTCCCAGCAACTCAGGAGGCTGAGGTGAGAGGATTGCTTGAGTAATTCGGCCTGGGCAACATAGTGAGACTTCATCCCTAATAAAACTTAAAGAAAGAAAAAGTAGAATATCTAAATTCTCTCCTTCTGCCATCTTTTCAAGCAGGACTAATTGCGCCTTTTCTTGATCTCCCATGACACTTATTTTTCTCTCTTTTATGTTACTTATTGTAGCAATATAATAGCTCTCATTAATTGTTGCTTACTATGAGAAATAGTTTGCTAAATACTTACTTAACATGCATTATCACTTTTACCCATCATAGAAACATTATAAGTAGATATTATTATTTTCTAATTGACAGAAGAGGGAATTGGGACACAAAGAGATTAAGTAATGTATCCAAGGCCATATAATTAGTAAATTTCAGTTTGGATTTTAACTAAAGTCTGTTTGCCTACAGAGTCTGTGTTCTTAAATTATGCTGTTCTGACTGCAAATAGAGCCCATTTTGCCAGTCTCTCTCAGAAACTCTGGGATATTACTCAAGGTCACCAATAAACCTACTTACACATGGCCACTTGGTATACTGGGAGATATGGCAAGGATTTTGGTATTGCTTGTGAGGCCCCAGGATAAAAGAATTTAAAATCTTTGAACAACAACAAGTTCTTTGAAGATTTCCTGCAGCTCGTGGTGGGTGTTCCCCCGAAGACAGCATGGGAAGTAACTCTTTCCTTTGCCTTCAGATATAAGTTCTCTGAGTAATGCTTTGAGTTGGCACAGTTGGCATCACTAAAATAGCTTTCTGTTCTAGCCCCTGGGGAATTTGGTGAAACTTCTTTGTCAAAGAGAGCTACAAAATAGGAAGAACTAGACCACTTTTTTTTCTTCTTAAAAACATAATTTGTTTTCAATAATGAAAGTAACACATGTACATTTTGGATAATCAGGAAAACATGAGAAAAAGCACAAAGAAGAAAACTCAATATATTAATTCTATACAGAGACAGCCACTATTAATATTGGAGTCTTCTATTCTTTGAGTCTTTTTCTGTCCACACACAAACATGAATACACACATATTTGGAAAATATAATTCATACCATGTTGCAATTTTGTAAGCAATTTTTATAACAGTATATGATGGATATATTCCTTTGTTTCCCTGTAATATCATTTTAATGGTTGCATAGTTCTACATCGTAAAGGTAGCCACAATTTATTTAACCACACTCCTGATGTTTGTCATTTAAATGGTTTCTGATCTTTCCATGTATATTTACATACTTGCATATGCATGTTTATGTGGGCTCTGACTATTTCCTTAGGAGAGGGAAAAGAGAGAGAAGCCAAATCACTAGATGGAAGTTACATCACACTCTGGTAAATGTGAAGCCAGGTTGCCCTTTGATGACTAAAAGATATGTAAACTTTCAGGGTCCCCATCCTGAAAGTGTTGCTGGAATTGCAGGGAAGGATCCTTCCACTGGGAGCAGGAAGAGCAAGTGGCTCCAGGCAACAGTGAGAAAATACCAACCAAGCTTTTCAACATTCATACCAGGATGCCAACTTTGCCACATGCCATGTTTATTGGTCTATACTCCCAAGACTGTGAATTAACAACACAAAATACCTGTATTTCCAGCTCCTAACAGAAATGTCAGCCTTAACCCAGCTAATCAGCTGCGCCACCCCAGGCTAAGTTATTTGTGGGCAGAATCCATTTCTTGTTCATTGTGATATCTGTAGTGACTTCACATTCAATTAATATTTTCTTTCTGTTTTCTTTACCTTTGAGACAGAATCTCGCTGTGTTGCCCAGGCTGGAGTGCAGTGGCACGATCTCAGCTCACTGCAACCTTCTCCTGGGTTCAAGCAATTCTCGTGCCTCAGCCCCCCTGTATACTTGGGATCATGGGCGTGTGTCACCACGCCCGGCTTTCATATTTTTAGTAGAGACAGGGTTTTGCCATGTTGGCCAGGCTGGTCTCGAACTCCTGACCTCAAGCAATCCTCTTGCCTTGGCCTCCCAAAGTGTTGGGATTACAGGCATGAGCCACTGTATCCGGCCTCAACAAACATTTTCTGAATGAATGAAATCAATATTATCTTTCTGCTTACTACCCTAATTTTGAATGAATGAAATCAATATTATCTTTCTGCTTACTACCCTAATTTATATTGACTTCTTTAGAGGATTTAAAAGACGTCAGCTCTTTGAATTTGCTACTGTAAGGACTGAAAGACGTTTTCCAACTGTGAGAACACAATTAGTCCAGCTGAAACCACTTTTTTTTTTTGAGACTCTCATTCCGTCACCCAGGCTGGAGTGCAATGGCGCAATCTCTGTGCACTGCAATCTCTGCGTGCTGGGTTCAAGTGATTTTCCTGCCTCAGCCTCCCTAGTAGCTGGGATTACAGGTATGTGCCACCACACCTGGCTTATTTTTAGTAGAGACGGGTTTCTCCATGTTGGTCAGGCTAGTGTCGAACTCCCGACCTCAAGTGATTCGCCAAAGTGTTGGGATTATAGGCATGAGCCACCGCGCCTGGCCTGAAACCACTTTCATAGGTTGGAGCTTCTGGGCAGAGACCTCTTCCATAGGCTCACTAATCCACCTAAGGAAAAAGACCTTGAAATAATTTTGTTCAAACCCGTATTTGGAATCTACCCAATTGCTGCACACTGGTATATAACTCAGCTTTATACTACACATATTATTTTTAAAAATTTTTTCTTTCATTTGTTTACTTTCATTTGTTTTGTTTTGTTTTTTGAGACAGGGTCGTCTTCTGTTACCCAGGCTGGAGTTCAGTGGCATGAGCATGGCTCACTGCCGCCTTGACCTCCTGGGCTCAGGTGATCCTCCATCTCAGCCTCCCAAGTAGCTGGGACCATAGGCACACAGCACCATGTCTGGCTATTTTTTTTTTCTCTCTTTTGTAGAGATGGGGTTTTGTCATGTTGCCCAGGCTGGTATCAAACTCCTGGGCTCAAGTGATTCTTCTACCTTGGCTTCCCAAAGTGCTGGGATGACAGGCATGAGCCACCGTGCCCAACCTACACATTACTTAAATTTTTTTTGGCGGAGCGCAGTGGCTCCCACCTGTCATCTCAGCACTTTGGGAGGCCGAGGCCGGCAGATCACCTGAGGTTGGGAGTTTGAGCAAGACCAGCCTGACCAACATAGAGAAACCCCATTTCTACTAAAAATGCAAAATTAGCCAGGAGTGGTGGCCCATGCCTGTAATCCCAGCTGCTAGGGAGGCTGAGGCAGGAGAATTGCTTGGACGGGAAAGCAGAAGTTGCGGTGAGCCGAGATTGCGCCATTGCACTCCAGCCTGGGCAACAAGAGCAAAACTTAGTCTCAAAAAAAAAAATTTTTTTTCACGTCAGCTAGAAAAATGTACCCTTTCAACAAGATTGTTTGGAAACTTGATGACCAAGTTCTCTTCTTTCAGGTCAAATTCCAGTAAAACAGGTATAATTATCACAATGTGGAGTATAGTGAAAATATTTCTAAGGTGTTGCAGGGCCATAATATTACTGTTTTGCTAACATCTTTATAAGGAGATTGTCAACTTACCTCTAACACTTATTCATGTCATACTCAAGAAAACGATATCTAATATCTTTCACAGCCTGTACATTTGCATAAAACAGAACATTTTGTGAGGTAGAACAAGGCTTAAGTAGCCTCATGGTTCTCCCTCTAATGATCATGGTACAGAAAAAGATACTATTTAGTTTCTGATGACTTTATTATTAAAATCCCAAACATGCACATCCCTATCCCTATCCCTATCCAGAGTTCTTTGTGTGTGAGTGCTAAAGGAGGAAAATTAGAGTTTTAGAATTTTACGGCAGGGTTTTTTGTTGTTGTTGTTGTTTTGTTAACTTTTCTGAGACGTTATTTTTTAATGTGCAAAGACCTGGGAATAGGAATTATTGATGAGGCTGGTACTGTACTGGTATCATCTCTTTCCCATCTCTGCTTTCCTGGTTTTCCTAGTCAGTGACCTTGTCATTCAAATTCATGGTTTTATAGTTTATAACCTTATTTTTTAAATTCCTATGAATAATAAGGAATTTGGAGCCAGCAAGGTGGAACAGTCATCTCTAGAATTTGGGAAGGCTTGGGTTAAACTCTCAGCTTGGCTATTTTAAAAGCTGAGGTATCCTAGGCTAGTCAACTAAGAGCGTAAGTCGCCTGTCACATGAGACTCTGATAAGAATATCTGCCTTTGAAACCTTTATTATGCCAATGTAAGTTTTATTTAATTTTTGAATGTTCATCCAAGGCCTTGTCTTCCCTCCTTAGCTCCTTTTCCTTTGCCTCCCACCTAAATGTCTTCTTTTCCAGGGTTCTCCCTGCCCTTCCTTTTGTCCTATCGAGGCTATGTAATCCTCAGGTGATCTGTTCCTTTCTCAGTTTTGCCCATCATGTAAATACATAGATGTCTGTTTTGATATGTAGTGCTCTCACTGAGCTTAGGACCTAATATATTCTACCGCCTATTGGATATAACCACCTGCAGGACCCAGAAGGTCAAGGTCAAACATCAACAACACAACTTATCATCCTTCTCCCTATACTTTTCCTTCCTGATGTGGTGACTAATATTCAATGGGCCAATCCAGAAACCCGGTATGCATCCTAGATTTTGCCTATCCAATCAGACCCCTGTCAGATCAGCCAAAGGTCTGTAGATGTTATCCCTTCATGGTTTTCTAATATCATATCCCCTCCTCTCCATTTCCATTGCCATCACTTCGGTTAAAATCCTCATAAATTATTTCTTGGATGGCTTGAATAGCCCTTCTTCTGGCCACTCTCTCTCTTTCCTGGCTCCCCTCTAATCTATTCTTCTCATTGTAGTTGTAGTAAACTTTCCATATACCCTTCTTTCTGCTTAACGCCAATCTGACTCTGCATATCTTTTAGGATAAGGTCAAATTCTTTAGGTTATTAGATGAAGCCCTTTATGACCTTGCTAATTACTTTAAAATTATTATTATTATTAGAGACAGAGTCTCATTCTGTCATTCAGGCTGGAGTGCAATGGCACAATCATAGCTCACTACAACCTTGAACTCTTGGCCTTAAGTGGTACAGCAGCTTCAGCCTCCTAAAGTGCTGGGATTACAGGCATGAGCCACTGTGCCCAGCCTAATTTTTGTATTTGATCTTAGCTAAAAGGCTCAGGAGCAATCCCAGCCTAATTTTTTATTTAGCTTTCCTGCTCGGCCTTCTGACACATTTACCCTCTCTCCACACAGTTCTTCTCTAGTAATGAACAAATTCATTTCCAAATGGCTGTTTCTAAGTTTGTTTGTTCTCAAGACCAAAAGAACTAACAGATGTTTATGTTTGCAGGCCCTGGATGGAATTCCACCAACTAGGTTCTCTGGAGAAAACCAGCACACTTATTGTTTACAATAGCAAAAGACTACAATATAGATCCATCAATGGGGTATTGATTATATAAGTTATAGTATATGTATAATGTAGTTTTTAAAATAAATAAGATATACCTGTATGAATTGATATAGAACAATCTCCAAAACATATTAAATGGGAAAAAAATTACAGAACAGTGTGTATAATGTACACTTATTTGTATGGAAGAAGAAATATTTAAATTCCTAATAATGGTAACCTTTAGCCAGGGAAACTGGGGGCATAAGATAGAAGGAAAACTTGGTTTTTACTGTGTGTCTGCTTATACTATTTGAATTGTAAACATTTGTAATTATTGCTTTAAAAATTAGTTTGCTTCCAACATCACAGATTAGACATGCTCTGTTCTCCTACTTTCTTTATAATCTCTCAGCTATCTTTTCTCATATACTAGTTTCCGCTATGTTGAACATATGTTGAGGAAGGAAATCTCCCTCCTTAGTGATGACTCCAAGTGTAGAAATCTTCTTGGCAGCTGTAATGTCCTTAAACTACGGAACTTAACTGTGGCTACGTAAAAAGTTCCAGCAGGCGCGTTTTTACCATGTTAAGTCCTCAAGTTTCTGGATGAATGATGTTTTTATCCAGAATTAACTTGATTCCGGCATCTGACATTAATCTCCCTTCTATAGCTGTACACCCATAAAGCCTTTCCTTCTGACAATTACTTTTTATTCTTCTTGCTTATTATTGTTGATAGCATAGATATATGAGTGATTGCATTATCAGACCTCTGTTCTTCCAAATTGTCATAATTCCTGAACAATTTATCCCATCAGTACGTACATTTATAATTTTTAATTTTTACCACATCTATTTTTGTTTCTAAACCAACTCCATGTCTCTTCCTACTAACATTGTTAATATTCTAGATGCATTTGATCTTACTGAACATGAAAGGTTAATAATAACATTTGTAATTTTTGCAAAACATTGAAAATTAAGGGCAAACACATCAATTATACAAAGCTCAAAGGCCATAAAGTTGTGCTCTGCAGGCTTCAGCCTGCATAGCTTTTTTGTTCCACCCACATAACATTTTTTGTTTTATCTATTTATTTAGGTTATTTTGTTTTTTAAATTTAAGTTCAGGAGTACATGCAGGTTTGTTATATAAGTAAACTTGTGTCATAGGGTTTGTTGTACAGATTAGTTTATCACTCAAGTATTAGGCCTAGTACCCATTAGTTATTTTTCCTGATCCCCCTCCTCCTAACCGCCACTATCCAATAGCCTCCAGTGTGTAGTTTTTCCTTCTACGTAACCATATATTCTTATCACTTAGCTCCCACTTATAAGTAATATGTGGTATTTGATTTTCTGTTCCTGCATTAGTTTGCTAAGGAGTGTGGCCTCTAGCTCCATCCATGTTCCCTCAAAGGACATGATCTTGTTCTTTTTTTATGGCTGCATAGTATTCTGTGGTGTATATGTACCACATTTTCTTTATTCAGTCTACCCCTGATGGACATTTAGGTTGATTCCATGCCTTTGCTATTTTGAACAGTGCTGCAATGAACATACATGTGCATGTGTCTTTATGACAGAATAATTTATATTTCTTTGAGTATATACTGTGATGGGATTGCTCGGTTGAATGGTATTTCTGTTTTGAGGTCTTTGAGGAATCGCCACACTGTCTTCCACAATGGCTGAACTAATTTATCCTCCCACCAACAGTGTAGAATCTTTCCTTTTTCTCCACAACCTCATTAGCATCTGTTATTTTTTGAATTTTTAATAATAGTCATTCTGGGCCAAGTGTGATGGGTCATGCCTCTAATCTGAGCACTTTGGGAGCCTAAGGAAGGTGGATCCTTTTAAGTCAAGAGTTTGAGGTTAGCCTGGCCAACACAGTGAAATTCCATTTCTACTAAAAATACAAAAATTACCTGGGTGTAGTGGCACAGCTTTTAAGGAAGCTGAGGCAGGAGAATTGCTTGAATGTGGGAGGCAGAGGTTGCAGTGAGCTGAGATCGCAACATTGCACTCCAGCCTGGATGACAGAGTGAGACTGTCTTAGAAACATAATAATAATAATAATAACATTCTGACTTGTGTGAGATGGTATCTCACTGTGCTTTTGATTTGCATTTCTCTAATGATCTGTGACATTGAGCTTTTTTCATATGATCATTGGCCATATGGATGCCTTCTTTTGAAAAGTGCCTCTTCATGATTTTATCCACTTTTTTTTTTTTTTTTTTTTGAGACAGAGTTTCGCTCTTGTTACCCAGGCTGGAGTGCAATGGCGCGATCTCGGCTCACCGCAGCCTCCACCTCCTGGGTTCAGGCAATTCTCCTGCCTCAACCTCCTGAGTAGCTGGGATTACAGGCACGCGCCACCATGCCCAGCTAATGTTTTGTATTTTTAGTAGAGACGGGGTTTCACCATGTTGACCAGGATGGTCTCGATCTCTTGACCTCGTGATCCACCCGCCTCGGCCTCCCAAAGTGCTGGGATTACAGGCTTGAGCCACCACGCCCGGCTATCCACTTTTTTAATGTTTTTTTTTTTTTTTCTTGTAAATTTATTTAAGTTCCTTATAGATGCTGGGTATTATTAGATCTTTGTCAGGTGCATAGTTTGCAAAAATTTTCTTAAATACTGAAGGTTGTCTGTTTACTCTGTTGATAGTTTCCTTTCCTGTGCAGAAGCTCTTTCGTTAATTAGATTCCATTTGCCAATTTTTGCTTCTTTACCAATTGCTTTTGGTGTCTTCATCATGAAACCTAAGTCTTTAATCCACCTTCAGTTGATTTTTGTACATGGTGTAAGGAAGGGGGTCCAGTTTCAATCTTCTGCATATGGCTAGCCAGTAATTCCGGCACCAGTTATTGAATAGGAGTCCTTTCCCCATTGTTTTTGTCAGCTTTGTCAAAGACTAGATAGTTGTAGGTGTGTGGCCTTATTTCTGGGTTCACTATGCTGTTCCATTGGTTGCTGTGTCTGTTTTTGTACCAGTACCATGCTGTTTTGGTTACTGTAGCCCTCTAGTATAATTTGAAGTCAGGCGGAGTGACATTTGCAGCTTTCTTTTTTTGTTTTTTTTGCTTAGAATTACCTTGCCTATTTGGGCTCTTTTTTGTTTCCATATGAACTTTAAAATAGTTTTTTCTAGTTCTGTGAAGAATATCATTGGTAGATTAATAGGAATAGCATTGAATCTATAAATTGCTTTGGGCAGTATGCCCATTTTAATGATATTGATTCTTCCTATTCACGAGCATGGAATGTTTTTTCGTTTGTGTCATCTCCGATTTCTTTGAGCAGTGTTTTGCAGTTCTGCTTGTAGAGATCTTTTACCTCCCTCAGCTGTATTTCTAGGGGTGTGTGTGTGTGTGTGTGTGTGTGTGTGTGTGTGTATGTGGCAATTGTGAATGGGATTGCATTCCTGATTTGCCTCTCACCTTGATTGTTGTTGGTGTATAAGGATGCTAGTTATTTTTGCACATTGATTTTATTTCTTGAGGCTTTGCTGAAGTTGCTTATCAGCTGAAGGAGATTTTGGACCAAGACTATGTTTCCAGACAACAGTTTAAAATTTTGTATTAGTTATCAGCATTTGCAAGCTGAAAGAAAAAGAAAGTCATGGCAACACTGAGGCTACATTCTGACAAGGTAACATCAGCTGGCACTGTGGCTGCTCACCCTTACAAGGGACACATACAGTTCACTTCACACCTCACTCTCCAGCTTACTTCCAGCTTACTTCAAGTCCTTGCTCTGCTGACTTCACTCATGGTAGGCATTTGAGCTTGCCACCCTGCCACAGACTGAGGAATAACCCAATGGTCACGTGGCTAGGACTAAAATGACCTCACCTGATCACTAACTCCTGGCATGTCTGAAATAGTTGATGTACCTTTGCTCCAGAGCAGAGCTTTGTATTTCTGAATGTTCACAGGTTAAACGTTTTTAAGGAGACCTATAGTAATTCATCACTTACTGTTTAAGTTGTGACCTTCGTAATATATGTTTCCTTTCCTTTTGCCCTCTCATTCCTACCTCACTCTTTTCATTTAGCTTATCCTTCAAAATGTAGCTTGCCAGGAAATCTCTGCTAACCTAATCTGATTTGGTTACCTTTTTCCTACACTTTGGTAGAACCCTTCTGGGTTTGTTTTTGTTTTTGGTTTTTGGTTTTTGGTTTTTTTTGAAACAGAGTCTCACTCTGTTGCCCAGGCTGGAGAGAACTCTTCTTTTGTCTTAGTTTTCATAATGGACTTTTTTCTCTCCCCAACAAGATTGGGAGTTTCATGAAAGCAGATTACATGTTGAAGTCACTTCATATTCTATACAGTTCCTATAGGTCTGTATGTCTAGAGTCAGGTATACCGGAGGCACTCAACAAATATTTATTGAGGAAATTAATGACTGAATGTCTCAATCTATAGATTGCATACGATTTGCTTTGTATTACTCTGTCATCAGTTTTGAGTAGCAGTGTATAGGTTGATAAAGTCTGACTTATTGCTTTAAATTATCAACTTATTTATAGTTTGTACCAGAAAGTATGTTTTGCTATGTTAAGTGTTAGAGAATTAAAAAAGCAAAGAAAGTTGAGATCTAAACTCGTAAGTCTTGTGAAGGGGCCATGGTTGTTAAAAGGCATCTTTCTGCCTCCGTAGAAAAGCTATCAGGAACACAGCATCAGAATTTTTATTTAGCTGCATATTCTCATGGGTGTCTGCAACATCTAATTATCAAATAAATGACTCATAGTAGATGGTGTTGGGGCTAGATGAAGTGGGAAGGGGAGGATTGTAATTACTGAGTGCCGATGTCATTAATTTGTCTATTCAAGAAGTTAGTATTAATAAATTACAATGAAATGCAAGAGCAACCTAATGATATGTCATTATTTTGAAAGCTTTATTAGCAACATTGTTGGCATCATCATTACCAGCTACTTATTAATGGCATATACCCTTAAACGTACACTCTTAAATTCACTGCCACCCTGTGATATCACAGAAATATATTTGGTCATTGTCCCTGTTGCTGGCACAGAGCTCCTAAAACCCTTGGAATTTCCTGGGCTAATAAGGATGATGCGAGGATCTTTTGTTCTAATGAAGCAACTCTTCGCCCCCGGATAACTGCTTCAGGATGGGGACTGATAGCTAGAATGTCTAAGCCTTGATTAGAAGCTTGGAATTTTAGCCCTAACCTTCAGCCTTCTTGGGGTTGGAGATGGAATGTGTTTACCATTTCTCAGTGATTTCATCAGCCATATCTATGTAATGAAACCTTCACAAAAACCCCTAAATAATGGGGTTTAGGGAGCTTCCAAGTGGTGAACGCCCAACATACTGGGAGAGTGGTTCACCCCAACTCCACAAAGACAGATGCTCCTGCATGTACCCTTTGAACCTCACTTTATATACTTCTCCATCTGGCTGTTCATTTGTATCTTTTATAATAAACCAGTAAACATAAGCAAAGTGCCTTTCTAAGTTGTGTGAGCTGTTCTAGTAAATTGTCAAACATGAGGACGGGGTCAAAGGAACCCTGATTTACAGCTAGTTGGTCAGAAGTACTTGCAGCCCAAGACTTGCAAACAGCATCTGAAGTGGAGGTAGTCTTGTAGGACTGAACCCTTTAAATTGTGGGATCTGATGCTAACTCCAGGTAGATAATGTCAGAAATTAATTGAATTGTTGGACATTCAATTGGTGTCAGAGAGCTGAAGTGAGGTTGGAAAAGATACCATATATTTGGTGTCAGGAGGAAAAAACTTTTCATGCCCTTTCACCAGGTTTTCAAACCTGCATGAATCTGTCCTTGATGATTAACAATACTGATAAGACACTTTAAGCAATTTCGTCAAATCTGCGTTTCAGTTTGGTGTACCCTACTGTCTTTTATGTAACAATATTAATTTACTCTACTAATATTGAAATCTTACTATGTACCAAGCCTTTTCCTAGAGAATAATGGTGAGCAAAACCAGATATAAGTCTCTATTTTCATAAGCCTTCTAGTGGAAACAGATGTCCATCAAAGAATTACATATACAGATACATTTACAACTATGTTAAATACTATGAATGAGAGGTATAGATGTGGTTGTTCTCAACAGAAAGATCATGACACACTTTCCTGAGGAAGCTGAAATGTGAAGAACCATAAAAGGTCAACTTGGTGAGAATATGGGAGTGAGTAAATTTAGATCTTGCATCTTGCAAAGACTTCTGGGACTGGAGTTTCTTATCTTTGCCCTCCTATCTCAGCATCCTTCTCTTGTAGATCCGCCCTTTCCCCCACAACATACAATTTCACTTCTATTAAGAGCCTCTCAGAATATACGCAGAACAGCATCAGAGGAAAACATTACAAAACATATTTTTGTCACAGATAATAGTATTAGATGCTTAATAAAGGCTCCTAGCTTCTTATAATTGAGTGCTTGTGTCCTGATCAGCTTCCTCCTCACATTCTACACTGATCCCCAACTGGGAGCACCTGGTGTTCACCCAGTGAGGGCCTCAGCGATTGTAAAAATAAGACGCTGTGCTGGGCGTGGTGGCTCATGCCTGTAATCCCAGCACTTTGAGAGGCTAAGGGGGGGTGGATCACCTGAGGCCAGGAGCTCAAGATCAGCCTGATCAACATAGCGAAACCCCATCTTACTGAAAAATAAAAAAATTAGCTTGGGATAGTGGTGGGTGCCTATAATCCCAGCTACTTGGAAGGCTAAGGCAGGAGAATTGCTTGAACTTGGGAGGCGGAGGTTGCAGTGAGCCCAGATTGCGCCATTGTACTCCAGTCTGGGTGACAGAGCAAGACTCCGTCTCAAAAAAAAAAAAAAGTGCTATGAGCCAAGACTGGTGGAGCAACTTACTTTGCTGACTGGAGTATAGTATGTCGTCACAGAGATTTAAAATAGGCTTTGAAGGGTAGAATAGGAGGGAAGATTTTCAGGAGGAGGAAACAGGACCCACGAAAGCACAGAGGAGTGAAAGAACACCATATTTTTACAGGAATGGCAGGTAGTTTAGACTTCTCTTAAATAAGTCAGAAAAACATCTTGATAAAATGGTGAAATTAAATCAGTTTTTAGAAATATAAAGAATTAAAGTTTAGTAAACACAAAAAGTTCCACAAATAGAACTCCTTGTTCCTTTAAAATCATTGATACGTAAGTTTTCCTACGCATATTAATGTGAACATCTGCAATTGTCATAGGCTCCAAAAACTTTAGTTTACTTCTCCAGAATCTGCTAATTTTCCTAACATATCTTATTTAAAGTGGTTTTTGTTTTTGATTGGCATCACCTGCTAGCTTTCTCCTTTCTCACAGTATTTAGGACAATCTTTGCCAAATGATTTTTGTGTCTTTCCAGACCATGACGTGGTTGACAAAGAATTTGTTGAAGCCTAACTATTTTTCAGTTCTTCATTTGACTCAAAAAGTAGTTTGAGGTATAATAGAAGCTTCTCCTTGAACTAGCATATGGCAAGACCTGGAGGAAAAAAAGACCCTGAAAAATTCTTCCATGAAATAAGAATAAACAAGTTGTACAATTCTTTTTTTACCATGTTATCAGACAAATATTCCTGTATATCTCCATCCTCAATGGATAAAGGTGAACTTTTCCCTTTCTTGAACTTGAGAATGTTGCAGAATATTTCCCTTATGTGTGAAGAAAAGAGGAACTAGCAATTATTAGCACACATATTATGCCAGTCTCTGTGACAGGTGCAATCTGAATGTTATCTTGTTTAATCAACTGCCACTATGCCTGAATAGAGAAATGGTCACACAATGTCAACACGGTAATAAACGTCAGAGGTCATATAACCAACTGCTTTCGTTCTTCAGAGGAAATGCTGAGGCCCAGAGAGTAGTTTAGTGATCATTTAGCTCATTAAAAACCAAATGGGAGCTGAGCTCAGTTTTCTGACACTTAGTTCAGTGCTCTTTCTATAACATACTGGTATTCTCAGGAGAGAATTTGTCGTGACCTATAGTTATATAGTCATAGTCACCATTATTTCCTGTGTCTCTGCCTGCCCCATCTCTTTTTTTCTCTCTATTTTTTTCTCCTTTATCAGTAACATTTTCTCTATGCTTAGAAAAGTGGGTGTTTGAAAACATCTTTCAACAACTTAATTCAACTTTTATCTAATGATTAGTAACTGCATACTGGATCTTAGACACCGTGCTGAGTAATTGGCTGGATACAGTAAGATAATATATAGAGAGAGAACTCAAATACAATGCAGCATATAATAAGAGCATTGTAAATAAGTTCTACATGATTTCAAAAGCAAGTGTGGGGAAGGTGGCTGGTGAACTGGGCTTTTAAAGAATGAAAAAGGTTTTCATAAGGATAAGGGCTGAAGGTAGGAAGATAATTTTACACAAACTGAAGAGCAGTAATAAGGATACAGAAGAAGGGAGCAATGCAAGTTGGAGAGATGCCAAGTAGAACTGCATGACTAACAAACTGTCTTAGAGGAGAAAATGGAGGACAAGGCTGAGAAACAAGCTGTTACTTCTGCAGCAGGGCAAGGGATGCTTCCCATTATAAAGGCTAGAATACAGAGAAGGTGGAAGCCCCAGTCAGCTATCATAAAAGTTGAAGACAGGTCACCTAGAGGCAGCACTGGAAACGGGCGAAAGTCAGCAATCCATGTAACAAAGTTACCAACGAACTGGTACAAAAGCTACTACAAACTGGTACAAGGAGAGCCACGGTGGACGGAGACGCTTACTGGCACACTCCTATCTCCAGGGGGCGCTCAAGGTTTCCGTCCTTCCAAAGAAAAAGGCTCTCGGAAGAGACTCCAGGACAAAATGGGGATTTCAGATTTAGATGGATGTTTTAGAGAAATGATTCTGCAGGGAATTCTGTTAAAGGAATAAAGTGATTATAAACAGAAGATGCCTAAGCTAAGACTTTCCCCGTCAGTGATCTCTGGCGACTCGGCTTTGATTAACTCTTGTAATGCTTTCATCTTTCCATCTCCTCCCTGCCTTGTAATTACTGTCTGGGACGTTCCTGAGTCAGAAGCGCAAAAGTGACCTCGGGGAGCCCACTTTGTTCAGTCCAGCTGCTGAGGAAAGAGACCTGATAGGGTTTGGAGCCCAGCACGAACTGGCAGCAAAGGATGGGCGTTTGTCCAGCGTCGGGTGAGAAGCTTGTGCAGCCGCATGCAGGATTCAGGATCCTGGCACATTGTTTCTG
The DNA here is from genome assembly GCF_009761245.1 of Sapajus apella. Classification (NCBI taxonomy): domain Eukaryota; kingdom Metazoa; phylum Chordata; class Mammalia; order Primates; family Cebidae; genus Sapajus; species Sapajus apella. Next base: position 15,158,167 of record NW_022436974.1, read on the forward strand.
CCTCTTAATTGTACAAGATTGGCATCCGGTGTGGTCACGCGGGGGACTAGGATTTAGGAGGCAGGAAATTCATAGCAGGATTCTTGCTGCGAGGAAATCTTACCCAAACTTTAGTTAGTGATTACCAACAGGCAGAGATGGAGACCTATTTCTAGCACCAGAAAATGTACCCTTGAGAGGCTGAGACTGCAAAGGCACCTAGCTGCACCTTTGTGAGGCTCCATCCCTTATGGGAGGAACAGAATCTGGCCTTGCCAGGATTTACTTTTGGGACTAGAACAATTCTGCCAGCAAAAGTCTGGAATTTGGAGAACTGCAAAGCCAAATATGAAGCAGATACCTTCTCTACAAAATAAAGATTGTGTTCTCGGACAGAGCCAGCCCTCAGTTTAGGAGTGAGAAGCTGGAAATGCTAGGAGCGATGGTATGAATCTAGGATCCTGGAGAGGTGTTTAATTCATAGGAATGAAGCAGAACTGTGAATGACATAGGGAAGAAGGGTGCCAATATTGTAAATTCTTAGTTTTGTTAGTACACAGTGGTGTTCAGACAACTGTCTGGGAGCGAAGGCAGCATGCACAGGTGTTGAACTTACCCTAGTATGTGGATGTTAAAATGTCACAATTAAATCTTATTTTTTCTTTATACATTCAGGGAGCATTTTAAAAATTTTCTTCTATGTTCCAGTTATAGGAGTCACATTATTATTCTAGCATGCCGTCTGATATTAAAATATTTTAATATGAAGGCCTATGAATTCTAACACAATAATTTCTTATCCTGTCATTTACATGCTTCTAATTTCTAATCTTTCTTATTTTATTCTATTTATTTATTTATTTTGAGGCAGGGCCTTGCTCTGTCACACAGGCTGGAGTGCAGTAGCTATGATCATGGTTCACTGCAGCCTCGACCTCCCAGGCCCAAGTGATCTTTCCACTTCAGCCTTCCAAATAGCTAGGACTATGGACACATGCCACATGTCCAGCTAATTTTTTTTTTAATAATGTTTTTGTAGAGATGGAGTCTCACTATGTTGTCCAGGCTGGTCTCAGACTTCTGGGCTGAAGTGATCCTCCTGCCTGGGCCTGCCAAAGTGCTAGGAGTACAGGCATGAGCCACTATGCCTGGTCTCTCGTATTTTTAAAAAATAATACTTATTTTTTTATCTCATTATAAAATTCATGAGTAATTAATGTGGAAAATTTGAAAACACAAAAAATACAATGTAAAACAAAAATTAGCCATAATTCTACCAACTCAGAGGTAAGCACTGTTAACTTTTTTTTTTTTTTTTTTTTTTTTTACAGGGTCTGGCTCTGTTGCCCAGGCTGCAGTACCATGGCATAATCATGGCTCACTGTAGTGTCAACCTCCCAGGATCAAACAATCCTTCTACCTCAGCTTCCCGAGTACCTGAGACTATAGGCACACACCACCATGCCTGGCTAAATTTTTAAACTTTTTGTAGAGATAAGGTCTCCCTGTATTTCCCTGGCTGGTCTTGAATGCCTGGGCTCAAGCAGTCCTCCTGCCTCAGGCTCCCAGAGTGCTCGGATTACAGGTGTAAGCCACCATGCTAGGCCACTATTAACATTTTGATGTATGTACTTTCACTATTTTTTACTGTACGTGTGTGTGTTTTAAAACAAAAATCATCAAAATTTACATTGTTTTGTAGCTTTTTTTAAAATTTAGTGATTATGGAACTATTCCACTGCCAATAAATGGTCTACATCACATTTTTTTCCTTTATAATACCTTTTATTATACATGTATTACCTGTGCATTGCTGTGAGCTTAGAAAATGGAGGATAATTGTACAGAAAGAAATAATTTATCCAGAGATTAATTGCTTTCAATAATTTAGTCTATTTCTTTGAAAAGTTTCCCCCATCCCTGCTTACTATTAATCCACAGACCCTCCAGCTTAGCCAATGATAGCAGGTGTAGTCACCTGAGTAATGGCCACTCAAAGATATGCTTGGAGGTTGCAGGTGTTGCCTTATTTAGAAAAAAGGTCTTTGCAAATGTGATTATGTTTAAGGACCTTCCAAAGGTACCAACCTGGAAGTTGGTTTCATTTCCTGGAAAAATACTTGATAGCTAGGGTTAATACATCGGATCAGGAGATGAAAAGGGCAACTATACTGAGGGAACTGATGTGCAGATTTTGGACTTCCTGTAGGTTAAGATTTTGAATGTTCTGCATGTAAGCTGTGAGTTTCAAACTTTTTAAGTAGCTGAAAACTCAATTGAGAATGTCTGAGATGGCACAAGTGGAAGTAGAATCCACAGCAGAGGTCCAAGTCAAGCCCCAGAAGCACAAATGGATCAGAGGGGCCTGGTAGAGGCAGTAGACAGAAGCCTCAGCAGAAAGACACCTAACGTCATCATCAGTCATAAGCAAGGTAATGAAGGGCATTCAAAAGAAAGGGAGGGACTTTGGTGGCACAGGGAATTTTCAGTTTTCACAGTTCATCTGCTGATTTAATGTGTTATTGATTATATTCTACCAATTAACCTCTTTTTTTTCTTTTTATCCACTCCAGTATGCTAAGGAGGACCAATTACCCTCTTTAATAAGCTTTTTAATAACCTTTTTTTTGTTGTTGTTGAGACGGAGTCTTGCTCTGTTAACTAGGCCAGAATGCAGTGGTGCAGTCTCAGCTCACTGCAACCTCCACATCCCAGGTTCAAGCAATTCTCCTGCCTCTGCCTCTTGAGTAGCTGGGATTATAGGCACCTGCCACCATGCCTGGCTAATTTTTGTATTTTTTAGTAGAGATGGGGTTTCACCATGTTGGCCAGGTTGACCTCGAACTCCTGTCCTCAGGTGATTCCACTCACGTTAGCCTCCCAAAGTGCTGGGATTACAGGCGTGAGCTACCGCACCCAGCCAAATAACCTTGTTTTAAGTGGCGTAGTATAGGGTTGAGCCACAACCACCTTCCTCAGCAATTCACAGGAATGTGGAGGGTAAACCAGTAGAGGTGATCATCTTTAATATTGACTAGAGGACCTTATGGAAAAAGTATGAGAAATATAACTGCTCCATGTGTGAGTCTGTCATTCTGGCTAATTTGGGAGATTGTAGGCGTGGTCTTCCAAGAGGACAGAACATTTTGGAGGGTTTGAGTAGATGAGCATGAAGTGATGGTTGTGGGTGGGAACAGTCACTTCAGCCCGCGCTACCCACCCAAAGCAACCAGAGTAGAAGATCAAGCCCTGAGTTCAAAGGTCTTCAGAGATGACTGGGCTGGATTTCCCCAGCCACACCACAAGGGGAGTCCCAAGGAAGAGGAAAGAGGAAAACATTGTGGGTGACACTGAGGCTTTCTCCACATCCTCCCACTGCTCTGGGCATTTCCTCCAGTGAGGCCCTGCTCAGAGAGTGTGAGCACTGTGGGCTGTGCACCTGCTGCCCTTGATAGGGTTTAGCTATTTTCTGATTGAGATGGAGAGAGGTTGGATGATGAAGTGAAGGGGAGGGGGTTGTGCTGGAGCAGTGATGGGCCTCATGTCTGGACATTCCAGCCACAGAGTTAAGAGGAGGGGTGAGGAGAACCAGTGGGAGGGAAAAGGAGAGCGCATGAGATGTTGGGGGCAGCTTGGAAACTTGATGTAACATTAGATGCCAGAGCAAGGAGGAAGAAGGGACCTCTCATTCACCCGTCTCTTCACGTATTCTTCTACTTTCTCATCCCTAACTAGCATTGTATGTCAACACTAAATAATTCCAATGAGAAAATGCATGTGACAGTGCTTCGTGAACTTTAAAGCCCCAATAATAATAATCATCATAAAGAATCGTATTTATCAGGAGTTACTATATATAGTCACAGATCTAAGCACTTCACTTATATCCATCTTATTTAATCCTCATGATAATTTTGTGACATTTATTATTCTAATTTTAGTGATGGGAAAATTGAGTCGTAGGGAAATTAAGGTTAAGAAATTTGTCCATAGATATATAGATAGGAAATGGCAGAGTCAGAATGTGAAGTCTCCCTGCCCCAGAGTCCAAACTGTTAATCATTTTTACTCTATTGCCTTGTTAAAGGTCTGTTATTTATTTTCAATCTCACTAAATAAGAGTAAATGTAGGTAGAACACAGACACTAAGACAACTTCAGACTTGATAAAACAGCAACAGCAATAACAACCCAGTACATAATGAATGAGAATGAGTCAATGGCAAGTCACTTTAAAGAAGCGAAATGGTACCCAGGCCATTTTGAGCAGGAACACTAGTCCCTCAGGTGCCTCCTTTCTAGGCAGGTTCTAGGGTGGCTGCACATATCCCAGGTGTACATGAAGTGCCCAGAAGCTGGGAGTGCCCGTCTCTCAATTTCTGCCTCACAGGCTCTGTTCTGTTTTCCTACTGTTGCTCCCAGTGCTGGTCTCTGGCCTTGGGGTTCAACACTGTCCCATTGAGCTCCAGCTTCTTTTCTGTGACTACATTACCCTGCTTGCTGAGGCTATGCACCCTGAAGGGGTGGGGAGTACTTGGCAGGCAGAGTTAGAACTAATATTCTCCCTAGTGCACTAATCATGCGCTTGGGTTCTCAGAGTCTACCAACAGTTAAATTTTTATCAGACCCATTTCCTCAGTTTCCTGAAGAACTTTGTCAAGGACTTGGAGGAACTTCCCTACAGCTCGAGTTAGAGAACATGTGGGTTGTGCTACTCAGTGACTGACTAAAGACTACAGAGAATTCCTGTCCATTCACATGATTATGTTTAAGGATCTTCCAAAGGCACCAACCCAGAAGTTGGTTTCATTTCCTGAAAAAAAATCCACCTGCGTCAGCCTCCCAGAGTGCTGAGATTACTGTCCCAGGACTGAGCTAGAACATCTGACATCTTTCCTATCTTAAGGAGACTCCTATCTGGGTGGTTACCTAGAGGTTAGAGGAAGAGTCACTGTCCTGGACCTTCTGGTGCTTCCAGCATATCTTGTCACGGACTCCCCAAGACAGACAGTCAAGATTTCCTGCACATAGAGCCCTGGCACTAGATAGGAAATAGATCAAAGAGAAAGGATTAAAGAGTAAGGCCTGACGAAGAAGAGCCCATAAAAATTCCACATAGGGTCTGGAGTTTTGAGTCGTTTGGAGTCTGGTAGTATGGCCCAGCCAGTGCCACAGCATGGAAGTGCTCTGCATACCCTGTACAGAATAGGGTGTATCATAGGATCCTCTCATTCCTGACAAGGGTACCCTAACTAGTTCTCTATCCCATCCTCTTCCGCCCCCATATCGACCCATGATTGTGAACTACTTGGATAAATTTCTCAAGACTTTTGGCCTAGGGATGGTATGATCTAATTTTGAATTTCACCCTAGTTTACTTTCTGACGCCTTTGCCCATGCGTCATATGATCTTGGACCTTGCACCTTCTGAGTGTCGGTTCTCTTATCTATAAAAATGGTGGTGGAAGGGGGAAGATTATTTTCTGGTTGAATTTTACCCTAGTTTACTTTCCGACGCTTTTGCCCATGCGTCATATAATCTTGGACCTTGCACCTTCTGAGTGTCGGTTCTCTTATCTGTAAAAATGGTGGTGGGAGGCGGAAGATTATTTTCTGGTTGAATTTCACCCTAGTTTACTTTCTGGTTGTCAATTCAGTATTATTTTTATCCTTGCTGGATGTTCACACTGGTCAAATTAACCAGATAATTGCTAACACTCTAGTTTATGTTGTTTAGAAGTAACAGGAGTTGGAGGAAATGTCCTAAAAACAAGCAAAACCAGTTTAAAAAAAAAGTCAGCAAGAGTTATCCAGTTTTATTTAAAAACTGACAAACCTACCTTTCACTTCATACTCATAGATTCCATCATAAGTTGTATTTCCAAGACTGCTGAATTAGTGGTGAAAAGCCAATCAAGTTATGGCAATTATCTTTGGGATAATTTGCTACTTTTAAGTGAGCATTTTGATGCTGTGAGCTGTCTGGGCTCATTTTGATGAATAGTGAGTTTTTAATCATTCAGACCTGGCCTTGCTCACAGATTTAACCTAAGAGATGGCATAGTATGAGGAAAAGGACTTGGGCTTTGAAGGAGGACAAAACTAGGTCCAAACCCTTGTGCTTCTGCGGGTGCGTCATATGACCTTGGACTTTGCACCTTCTGAGTGTTGGTTCCCTTATTTGTAAAAATGGTGGTGGGAGAGGGAAGATTATTTTCAAGATTGATGTGAAGACTAAAAATTAAATGATATTTTATAGATCAGACATGGTGCTATATAAAGTACCAGACACACGGTTGGTAGTCAGAGTAAGTACAGAGGCTGAGGCATGAAAATCATATGAACCTGGGAAGTGGGGGCTACAGTGAGCCAAGATCACGCCACTGCACTTAGCCTGGGCGACAGAATGAGACTCTGTCTCAAAACAAACAAGCAAACAAAAAAAGAATAAGTACAAACTTCCCTTCTCTAATATTAACTTATAAATAATTTTTTAAAAATTATTTCATGTCACTTTGAGAACAAATATATAGAGAGGCAGGTATATAAGAGAAACTCAATAAATTCTTGTCAAATAAATGGATACATTTTGAGTATTTCTTTTCTTTTTTTGAGACAGGGTCTTGCTCTGTCACCCAGGCTTCACTGCTGTGGCATGATTACAGTTCACTGTAGCCTCAAACTTCTGGGTTCAAGCAATCCGCCCGCATCGGCCTCCCAAAGTGCTGAGATTATAGGCATGAGTCAACACGCCCAGCCTTTTTGAGTATTTCAAAACAGGGTCTCAACACAGACAAAAAAGAGGTGGTCGCTTAACCTGCTTTGCAAGTGGAATTGAAAGCTCGCGTTCAAATATCTCCTCTTTCACTTGACTTGAAATTCCCATTATTAAGAACATGACATAGTGACAATTATTCATTCCACACACATGGATTTAAAAAACTACTGTGTATCAGTTGTGGGGTTACAAATGATAAGTCACATGTGCTTCCTTTGAGAAGGTCTTAATATATAGAAGAAACTAAACATGAAAACAAATGGTTGCTGTAGTATGTGTCAACTGCACTGATGGATAAAAATAAGGGCATTTTGCTCAGAAGTTTTTAGTTAGTGTGCATAAATGTTATTCAACGATGGGTCTACTAATGCTCTTCAACTCGTATATTAGTAAAAATTATACTGATAAATTCAAAGGCCTTAGGTTTTGGCTTTATGCTTTTCCTTTTCCTAGAATGCTGTTCTTTCTCTGGAAAACCACACTTTCTTCATCATGCAATTCAGTGTCCCAACCTGAAGCTCATCCAACACCTCCTGATCCCCATGCTCTTTCTACTCGCAGCACATCCCGTAGTTCTTAACCCTGGGTGTTCAGTAAAATCCTTGAGGAAGGTTCAGAGATTTTATGTATCTGAGTCTGACCTAGATTTACTAAATTAGCTGGGATGTAAGCATTTGTAGTTTTAAAACTTTCACAGGTGGTTCTAATTCTGGGGATGCATTCACTAGTCCCAGCACTAACTGTATTATAGCATAAGCAAAACATGTGTTACTGGAGTGTAAAGATTGTAGCTCTTTCAGTTTATTTTCCCAGTTTGGAGAAGGCTGTAATCACTCAGCAAAAGTTTGTTGAATATAGTCAATGAATTAGTGAGCAGATAGGGCTGGAAAGGCAGAGTCAATTTTTTTTTTTTTTAATGAAATCTTGCTTTTGTCACCCAGGCAGGGGTGCAATGGCACGATCTTGGCTCACTGCAACCTCTGCCTCCTGGATTCAAGCAATTCTCATGCCTCAGCCTCCCGAGTAGCTGGGACTCCTGGCCTGTGCCACCATGCTTGGCTAATTTTTGTGTTTTTAGTAGAGATGGAGTTTCACCATGGTGGCCAGGCTGATCTCAAACTCCTGACCTTAGGTGATCTGCCCTCCTTGGCCTCCCAAAGTGCTGGGATTTCATGCGTGAGCCACCGTGCCCGGCCAGAGTCATTTTTAACGAGGGACTCATTCTAGGTGGACAGAAGAGTGGTGTGGGTGCATGGCACTGAGTGAGGTATGAGTCCAAAAGTGGAAGCCTAAAGTGATCCTAGTTTAAGGTTTCAGGGGCATGAAAAAGAAAGAACTGGATGTCAAAGACCACCTTGGCCTGGTCTACCTTCCTTTGGCATAAGGTTGCCCCAGAGTTGGAATGGGATGACATTTGAGTAACCTCCTAGTCAGGGCTGTAACAGGTCAGCCATGGACTAGAAGACCTGAATCGGATGGCATCTAGTCCGACAATGTATCAGGTGCCCTTAGTGGGAAGTAAAAGAGACAGATACTGACCAGAAGGAGTTTAAAATCCAGTTAAGACTCATGAAACAACAAGGAAAACATTCATAGAACAACACAGCAATTAACTTACTATTTGCTGAGTGCTTTCTACATGCCAATGTTTACATTAACCACTTTACAAACGTGACGTAATTGAAAATGATTTCTATTGCCCTTGAAGAAATGTAGCCTTGGAGAGAATGAGTAACTTGTTTAAGGTTATACAGCCAATAAGTGTTGAAAACCAGATGTGGATCCAGGTTTGGCTGACTCCAGGACTTGTGTTTTTTGTGCACTGCGCTACATAGCCTTCATCCCTGAGTTGCTTGTGTACAGTCTCTGGTCCAAGTGATTACCTAAAATCATATGGTAAATTTAACCACGTGCTCAAGGTTTAAAACCTTTCCACAGCTCTCCACTGCCTTAAAGAATGTGTTAAACACAGGAGTATCTGCAGAACCAAGTAGAGATAACTGAGATGAATGAGGTCGATGTTGGTGTCCAAAAGCAGTGAGTTTACTTAAAGTTTACCTGAAGGAAGTAAGGAATGTGGAATATGAAGGAGAAAGAACAAAGCAACAAGTAAACCTAGACCTGGAATGTTTCGGGGAAAAAACCCTAGACTGACTTACACACCCACTAAAGCCAAACCTCTGCACCCACCAAACCAAACTTCTCATGAATGCACACACACACACACACACACACCCCACAGAACCTGTGAGATTCTACTATATATACTTTTTTCCAGATAAATAGAATAGTAAAATTAGTAAGATACATTTTGCCAGAGGTAAGCTTTTTTTTACACACAACGCTTCTGACACAAACTATTTCGGTTGTTTTCTCATACCAACCGATTCTCCAACTCTCTGGAAATTGACTGGGTGTCCAACAATCCAATTCAATAGACACTAACTACTCTGAGTTGGCCTCCGACTCTTCAGGTTTAAGGGCTCAGAGTGACAAGGCTGCCCTCACTTCAGATTCCAGGTGCAATGTCAGGTCATGCATACTTCTCCACCCTCCCCTCCCTTTATTAAGCTGTAGTTGAAAAATAAAAATGGTATATATTCACAGTGTACAATGTGAGGTTTTGATATATGTATATGTGTTTAATCAAAGTAAGTAACATATCTGTCACTGCACATACAACATTTTTTGTAAAAAAAGTTTTGTTGTGAGAACATTTAAAATCTACTGTCTTAGCAATTTTCAAGAATACAATACAGTATTATTAACTACATTGCCATGCTGTACAATAGCTCTCCAGAGTTTATTCATCTTAACAGTTAGAAACTGTGTACCCTTTGACCAGTATCTTCCCATTCCTTTCTTCTAACCCCCAGGCCCTGTGAACCACAATTTTACTCCCTGTTTCTATGAGTTCTACATATAAGTGAGATCTGTAGTATCTGTAGTCTTTCAGTGCCTGGCTTATCTCACTTAGTATAATGTCCTTTAGGTTTATCCAGATTGTCATAAGTGACAGAACTTCCTTATTTTGAAAAGCTGAACAACATTACATTGTGTGTGTGTGTGTGTGTGTGTGTGTGTGCATGTGTGTGTGTGTGTGTATAAAACATTTTCTTTATCCATTCATCTATTGATGGACACTTAGGTTGATTTCCTATCTATCTTGGCTGTTGTGAATAATGCTGCAATGATCGTGGGAGTGCAGATACTTCTTCAATATAGTGATTTCCTTTCTTTTGTGTATATATTCAGAAGTGGGATTGCTGGGTCATAAGGTAGTTCTCTTTTTAATTTCTAAGGAACCTCTATATGGTCTTCCACAGTGACTATACCAATTTACATTCTGACCCACATTGTACAAGGGTTCCCCTTTCTCTACATCTGCACCAACACATATTATCATTTTTTTTGATAGCTATTCTAACATGTGTGAGGTGATATCTCACTGTGGTTTAATTTACATTTTCCTGATAATTAGTGATATTGACCATTTTTTCATATACCTGTTGGCCATTCATATGTCTTCTTTTGAGAAATGTCTATTCAGGTCTTTTGCCCATTTTTAAATCTGGTTATGTGTTTTCTTGTTACTGACTTGTTTAAATTCCTTGTACAGTCTGAATACTAACCTATTATTAGATATATGGTTTGCAAATATTTTCTTTCATTCCATAGGTTGTTTCTTGTCTCTTTTCTCCTGTCCGCAGGTTGCATTCCATAGATTGTTTCTTTTTCTGTAGAGAAGCTTTTTTGATGCACTCTCATTTGCCTATTTTTCCTTTTGCTGCTTGTGCTTTTGGGGTCATAACCAAAAAATCACTGCTGAGGACAATGTCAAGAAACTTTTTTCCTATATTTTCTTCTAGCAGTTTCACAGTTTCAGGTCTTATGTTTAAGTCTTTAATCCATTTTGAATTGATTTTTTTTGTATATGTTGTGAGATAAGGGTCCAATTTTATTTGTTTGCACATGGACATCCAATTGTCCCAATGCCATTTATTGAAGAGACTGCCTTTTCCTTATTGTGTGCTCTTGGCACCTTTGTTAAAGATCAATTAACCATAAACATGTAGATTTATTTCTGGACTCTCTTTTCTGTTCTATTGGTCTATATGTCTGTTTTTATGCCAGTACCATGCTATTTGAGATCACCTGTATTTCTATGTGACCAGCCCTAAAGATATTCCCATAACCCACTCCTAAGTTTCAATCATTTCCTAGACTGGCCAACAGAACTCAGGAAGGTACTTTACTTACATTTGTCAGTTTATTTTAAAAGATACAAATGAACAGTCAGATGAGAGGTACAGGAGTAAGACCCAGGAGAGTCCCAAGCATAACAGCTTCTGTACCATGGAGCTGGGGTGTGCCACCCTCCCAGCATGCGGATGTGTTAACCAACTGGGAAGCTCTCTGCATTCAATTGTTTATGGGTTTTTATGGAAGTTTCATTAAATATACATGATTCATTAAATCATTGGCCATTGGTGATTGAACTCAATCTCTACCCCCTCTCCCCTTCCCAGAGGTTGCAGAATGGGGGTGAAAGTTCCAAGTTTCTATCAAGGCTTGACGTTTTGGGGCTTCCAGCCCCTATCCTGAAGCAACATAGGGGCCCTCAGCCACCAGACATCTAATTAGCATGCAAAATATACTCTTACCCTTATCATTCCCAAGATTCCAAAAAGTTTCAGGAGCTGCGTACTAGGAATTTGGGACACAGATCAAACGTTTACTTCTTATAATACCATAACAAGTATCTTTACATGCTGCTTCTTGTTATCTGGTGATATTGTTAAACATGAAGAAATCATTCTAAAATCTGAGACAGAAAGTTCATATCAATAACTGAAAAAGTACAGGTTTAAATGTGTGTCGACTTTAACTTAGAAGGCACATCCATTCAGATGTTACATATGCACATTCACAAGGCACATTTGAAGCCTATGCTGTGAATGAAGAGTAGTCTAGGAGGCTCTGCGGCCCTTAGCAATTTGGTCTTCACTTGGAGTTTGTATTTTCTTTCTCACTTTTTATATTATGTGGACTTGTCTCATGATGGCACCATTGTGACATATGTACAGGCTGGCCACACTCTGTTCAACTGTTGTTTGCTTAAAGCCTTCTCTCATGATAAACTGGACCCAAAGCTTACCTATTCAGCCCCCCACCCCAACTTTAGAATGGCAGGCAAATGATGTAGCTTTCCCACAGGAAATTCTCTTTATTTCTTTTTAATATTTTATGTATGTATTTATTATTGAGAGACAGTGTCTCTCTGTCACCCCAGCTGGAATGCAGTGGCGCAATCATAGCTTACTGCAGTCTAGAATTCCTGAGCTCAAGTGATCCTCCTGCTTCAGGCTCCCAAAGTCCTGGGATTACAGATGTGAGGCACCATACCTGACCTCTGCAGGGAATTCTAAGTTTATTATCACCACCATTACTTCAATTAGTTCAACAGTTTACACATACAAGTCTTGTAAGCAGCTTTGTATTTGTTTAACTCCATCTTTTGCAATAGTCTTAGCGACTGTTGCTATATTGTTATGTAAACATATACCACTTTATTGGTAAACTGTTTGTTATTTTGTTTTTATATTTTAGTTGGTTCTACTTCTCTGGGTATCTTTTCTATTGTCTTATTCCTTAATGTGTATGTCTGAGACACTGTTGAAAAAAGAGTAATTTTACATTTGAATGGCTGGTAAATAACATAATTTTAGTGGACATTTATTAAAATAAAAGAGAAGAGTACATTTTTGTGGGTTTCTATGAAATTAGTTTTCTTGCAGCATTATACCCACATAATATGTGAATAGACTAAACAAACGCATTCCTGTGCTTAACAATTAGAAGGAAGTCCATGCCATTCACTAAATATTTATTTAGGACTTACTCTGGGCCAGACACATATGGGATAGAGCTCACAGGACATGACAAGATGCTGTGAGCCTAGAATTAAGAGAGCAACAACAGGCCCTATCACTCTTCTGCTTAAAATACTTGGATAGCCTTAGGTCCAAACCGGTTCATAATATTCCTCTCCCATGCAGACACAGGCTTAAGGAGCCCCAAAAGGGAAAAGGTGGCTTTAAGATACTGACCTGTGGTCAGGTGCAGTGGGTCCTGCCTATAATCCCAATATTTTGAGAGGCTGAGGCAGGCCGATCACCTTAGGCCAGGAGTTCAAGACCAGCCTGGCCAACATGATGAAACCCTGTCTCTACTAAAAATACAAAAAATTAGCTGGATGTGGTAGTGCACATCTATAATCCCAGCTACTCGGGAGGCTGAGACATAAGAATTTCTTGAACTCAAAAGATGAAAGTTGCAGTGAGCTGAGATTGTACCACTGCACTTTAGTCTGGGCAATAGACCAAGACTCTGCCTGAGCACAAAGCTGTGCCTCTCACCCTCCCTTTTTTTCCTCTTTGCTCTGTCTTAGTACTTTCTGATCATGCTTCATATTAATTATTTCTGGTTTCCTGTCATCTTTGAATTAATTCTAGCTTTGTCCCCTGGGCCCTCACTTTCAGATCCTCTCAGTTCTACTCCATGCATATTATGGGAAAAGTCTTACCCCACCCATAACCAGACCCAGCTTCTGGAAGTATAATCCCAGAATGGCATCCGAGACCCCACTTGCCTGGCCCAGAAGTTTGGACGTGTTCCATAGCTTTGATGTTACTCTTCCTTACTTTAAGACAAAAGACGCTTTTAGATCTGACACATGTTCATTTCACTAGCTTATCTCTTGTCGTTCCTCAACTAGTATGTTATGGATCAATCCTACGAAATTTCTTGAGCAGTTTCTGGAGAAAGTAATTTATTTTCCATCTCAATCTTTGCACATGGCACATTTCCGTCTCATAAAAACACTTTTTCCATCATCCTCAATTCTCCAGCTACCTCCTCCCCTTAGCCTCAAAGTTAGTTTCAGGGGTCCCATCTTCTAAGAACTTCCAGTCTCACTTAGATGCTTCTCCTCTAAGCCACAGTGTTTAGGGCACTGTAGCAATTGCTTTATTTATGTGGCTTCCACCTGGTCCCAGATTTTGAAAGAGGTTACCATGTTTTATTAGACTTTTTTTTTTTTTTTTTTTTTTTGAGATGGAGTCTCACCGTGTCACCCAGGCTGGAGTGCAGTGGTGCCATCTCATCTCACTGCAACCTCTGCCTCTCAGGTTCAAGTGATTCTTGTGCCTCAGACCCCGAAGTAGCGGGAATTACAGGTGGGTGCCTCCATGCTCAGCTAATTTTTGTATTTTCAGTAGAGATAGGGTTTCACCATGTTGCCCAGGCTGGTCTAGCATTCCTGAACTCAGGCATTCTGTCAGTCTCAGCCTCCCAAAGTGCTGGGACTACAGGAATGAGCCACCATGCTCAACCCTTTATTAGACTTTCTATCCTATCCCTAGACTATGATAGGGACTCATTAAGTGACTATTGAGCAAATCAGCGAAGAATGAATGAATAAGTGAATTTATTGCCTAATGCAGCTACTTAAAGCTTATTAGAAAGTAGGTGTGGTATGAATTGTAAACAAACAATAGTACTACAATCTTAGTATGGAGGGTGAGAAATAGAAAGGTCTTCAATAGATAATATTTTTTCTATTTATATATGCTTTTTTCTAGATAATTGCTGAATCAAGATTTACCCAAATGTTACCAAAATCAATGGCCAATTTAGTCAAATATAGGACTCATCAGTGAATTAACAATTTTTGAGTATCTATTATGTGCACATCACTGTTTATTCTATAATGATGTCACAATTTAGTGAGGGAGCATATATAAAAATAACCCTGAGGGAGGGCAGAATGTGATAATCAAATTAGAGACTCAAATCACATTCTGTGGGATTTAAATGGAAAAAAAGATTAATTCTGATTAGAAGTAATCAAGTCAACAATGTATGGGGTGGGCACAGGCTGTGAAAATTAGGGCAACCAGCTAATTATTGTTGCACAGAATAAACAGTGGATTGAATAACGTCTATTGCTTGTCAGCTGGTTGTTTTGCTCCACAACCGCTTTAACCTCTGAGTGACATGGAAGTGAGAAAGAAGAAGGAAGTGCAGCAGGACTCAAAGGGGAAGAACTGACTCTTGTTAAAGAAGGAAGAGCAGTGAGACCACAGGAAGGAGAGATGGAGTAAAGACTGTTTTGATTCCATTGTAGCATTTCCTTGAGTCTCTTCAGGTCTAAGAATAGGGAAAGGAAGAAAAGAAGAGACCCTATCATGGAGCCAAAGGAAGACAGCATCAAAATGAGAAAACAAGAGCAAAGAAGCAGAAATAACTTGGAATTATGCCACTGTACTGCTGCTTATAAAAAAAAAATGTTCATACTGAAAAATAAAAAGGTAGAGGAGGCATGGTTGTACATAATGGTCTAAGGAAAAAAGTGTGTTACTATGGTGATCATTCAAACTTTTCACAAATAGTCCCACTCTTTCCATTAATGTACACTGGAGGATCAAACTATCTCCTTTGAGGATTGATGTGGCTATGTGGCTTGCATTGGCCAATAAAATGTGAAGGGAAGTAACACACATGTAGAGTATATGAGAAATACCTTTCAGCCACTGAGATTTGGAGTGTTACTATAAGCTAACCTATCTTTACTAATACAGTTACCCAGAAAGAAAAGGAAAAGCTTGCTAATATTTATACAAAAAAAAAAAAAGGGTTGAGAGAGATAAATTTGTGGGACAGGTCAAAAGAGTACTGTAAGAGTTGGCTGTAGGTTAGAAATAAAATGTAAAGCTAGATAGTTAAGAATTGTAGAATGTGTAATGATTTCTTTCTTCTAATAATTTATTTGTATGTTTTTCTCTTTATAATATTCTCCTTCATACACAGCATCTGCTTTTACAGTTTCAACTACTGCCTCAGTGTGAACAATAAAAACTCATCTATCTGATTTTGACAATAATATTCACATTTCTAACTGCCTACACAAATATACCCATTTTAAAAGACTCCTAGGGCTGTCTGTAATCCCAGCACTTTGGGAGGCCGAGGCGGGCAAATCACCTGAGGTTGGGAGTTCTAGGCCTGCCTGACCAACACGGCTCTACTAAACCTGTCTCTACTAAAAATATAAAATTAGCCAGGTGTGGTGGTGCATGCCTATAATCCCAGCTACTCAGGAGGCTGAGGCAGGAGAACCTCTTGAACCCGGGAGGCAAAGGTTACAGGGAATCGAGAACGCGCCGTTTCACTCCAGCCTGGGCAACAACAGGGAAACTCCGTCTCAAAAAAAAAAAAAAAAAACAATAAACTTCCCAGTATAACTGTTCACACATATTCATGTCTAAAAATGAAACAAACTCCCCAGAAAACCAAACCTCTCCCCCCAAAATTCCTTTCCCCTTTCTGTTAACAAAATCTCCACTAAAGCCTTGCTGGTTAACTTGGATCACTTCCTCTTCTTATTCCTCCTTATTTAATCTCTGTTTCAAAATGCCTCTCAGGTTTACCACTTTCTCTACTCACATCTCAGCCACCCTAGTCCAAATGTATTTAACTCATACCTGGACCACTGTCACAAACTCCAATATATGTCAACTCTCCAATATATTCTCCCGCCCCTCCATCCTGCCCACTGTTCCCAGGCTAATCTTCCTTCCACAGTGGTCCTCTGCAACCTCTCAGTCTCTTGTCCAACAGCGTTCACCATAGCCTGCCCCTCCAGGCCTCTCCCACTGCTTACTAGCCGCTGTGATCAGGCTGGTGTGTTTGCTGTGCCTTGAACCACTCTGCTCATTCCTCCGTCCTTATTTTACTGATACTTTCACACCCAACTCTGCAAGTGCTCTCACTTTCATCTTCCCCACAAAAATATCCCACACATTTTTAAAGCTCACCTTCCATTCCTTTTTTTCTTCTCCTAGAAGACTTATTCAACAAATGCCACCCAAACAGATCTCTCCCTTTCTCCACCCACATAGTGCTTAGTCACAGAGTTTAAAGTTCCCGAGAAGTCATATAGAACAATCCTTCAATTTCATAGTTGAGAGACTTGGTCAGTCCTGCAACCAGTTAGTGACAACTAAAACTAGAATCCAGGTGTCTTGAATGCAGCTCCTTTCTCACTACATTTTACTGCCTTTTCTTTGTTAACGACAAGATGTTTTACAGTTTCATCCTATTCAACCGTATATTTTTGTTTAGTGTTTAAAAATCACGTCTCCCTGATTAGATTACAGGCAGCTTAGGTGCAATGATGTGATGCAGGGTCCATATTAGGTAAAAAGCCTTTATTCTGGGGGCATTTAAGGCTGACCCTCACAGTAAGGTTGAATGTAGGGCCAAACCATTAAAGTAAAATGTTTTGGAACAATTGGGAATCAGAGCCAGAAACACAAATCAAACCATGGAGGAAAAATAAGAGAGTAATTTAATATCAGGAGCTTAGAAAACCAGAATCAAGAGAAATGAGGCAGATTCCAAAACACAAACTCCTTGGTTGAATTCTGGATGGTTAGAGAGAGGCAGGTCAATAGGGGCATGTTCCTACCCAACTCCTAGAACAGTAGGGATAGGAAGAAAACAGATCCTTACCAGTATCTTCACAAGGCTCCTCTGTCTAGCTAGAGAAGATGACCCTAAAAAGGGACACCAAGCATGAGAAAGCATGATGTCTAATTACAGAAGGTCTTGCCAGCTAGAGAGGGGCTGAGCAGGGAAGCCAGAGTTGCTCAGATGCAAAAGGCAGTAGATGCCCTTAGTGAGCTGTTGCCACAACCCCACAGTCCTCCTGAGGCAGAAGGATTGTTTGAGCCCAGGAGATCAAACATTTGGTGCTCCCATTGCAGACTTTAGAGTGTGGGCTCATCAGAACCTACCCTTCTTGAACCCTGGCCCAGGCCCCTGGACAGAGGCCAATGCCTCTTAACTCCTGTCCCAGCTACAAGACAATGGATCTAGTCTACCAGTGATTGACTTGGCCTACCTGTGTTAACTCCCTATATTTTGTTAACATAAACAGCTCAGCAAGGAGTTTACAAGATTTGGCATGCTTTTACCTCACTCTTCCTTTCCAGTTTTATTTCCCAAGGTATCCCTTTACTTATCTTACATGATAGCCACCCAGGCAGCCACCATTCCTCACATATAATACACACTTTCAGGCCTCCTTGTGCTGTTCCCTCTGCCTAGAGTGCTCTTCCTGTTCCCTTGCCACTCTGACTGACAAGAATGTATTTGTATTTTGAGATCCAACTTATATGCTTCTGCTGTAGTGAAATATTCTTATATTCCACCTAATCAGAACAGAGGAAGTCATTCTTTTCTCCAGACTCTCATAATCAGTTACTTGTGTTTTTCTTATAGCACTTTTCAAAAAATCTGCTTTATAGAATAGTATAGTTTTATAACTTCACTGTATTATTATATTCAAGCACTTTGAGAACAGGAACTATGTCTTAATTTTCACTGTACTCTCACAGCACCTAGTCCATCCTGTTGAATAAACATGTTGGGCTAGGCTAGGCATGGTGGTTTCCATTTGTAATCCCAGAGCTGTGGGAGGCTGAGGCAGGGGGATCACTTGAGGCCAGGAGTTTCACATCAGCCTGGGCAACATAGCGAGAGCCTGTCTCCACAAAAAATAAAACTAAAAAAGCTAGCTGGGTGTGGTGGCATATACCTGTAGTGCCAGATATTTGGGAGGCTGAGGCAGAAGGATTGCTTGAGCCTATGAGTTCAATGTTACAGTGAGCTGTGATCACACCATTGCACTCCAGCCTGGGTAACAGAGCAAGACCCTGTCTCAAAAAAAAAAAAAAAAAAAAAATAATAATAATAATAATAAAATACGTTGGGCTAAGTCTTGTTTCTTTTTTCTATTTTTTAAACAAACTATTTTTTTGGGCGGTTTTACGTTCACAGCAAAATTAAGAGAGTTCCTATGTATCCTCTGCCCCTATGCACACATGGTCTCTCCCACTATCAACATCCTGCCCCAGAGTGGTACATTTATTACAATGAATGAACCTACATTGACACATTTTTACGACCCAAAGTCCATAGTTTGCATTAGGCTTTACTCTTGGTGCTTTATGTATATGGCCAGGTTTTGACAACTATATAATGACAAGTATCCACTACAGTATCATACAAAGTAGTTTAATTGCTCTAAAGATTCTCTGTGTTCTGTCTATTCACCCCTCCATTCCTGCGAACCCCTGGCAACCAGTGATCTTTTTTACTGTCTCTGTAGTTTAGTCTTTTTCAGAATGTCATATACTTGGAATCATGAAGTATGGAGCCATTTCAAGTTGTCTTCTATCAGTTGGTATAATTATATGCATTTAAGTTTCCTTTATGTCTTTTCACAGAGAATAGAGACAATGCCATTCTTTTCATGCTTAATAGCTCATTCCTTTTTAGTGCTAAAAAACATTCCATCTTCTGAATGTACCATGGTTTATTTACCAGTTCAACTACTAAAGAACATCTTGGTTGCTTCTAAGTTTTGTCAATTACGAATAAAGCTGCTTGCTATAAACATTGGTGTGCAGGGTTTTGTATAGACATGAGTTTTCAACTTATTTGGTTAAATACCAAAAACCATAATTTGGATCATATAGTAAAAAGATGTTTGGTTTTATCAGATACTGCCAAGCTATTTTCCGAGGTGGCTTTGCCATTTTGCATTCCCACTAGCAATGAATGAGCTTTCTTGTTTCTCCATTATCCTCACCAGCATTTGGTGCTATCAGTATCTTGGATTTTTTGCCATTCTAATAGGTGGTGGTATCTCATTGTTTTTTAAATTTGTAGTACACTGATGATATATGATGTTGAACATCTTTTTATGTGCTTATTTATAATCTGTTTATCTGTTGTTTTTTTTTTTGTTTTTTTTTTTTTGAGATGGAGTTTCATTCTTGCTTCCTGGGCTGGAGTGCAATGGCCCAATCTCGGCTCACTGCAACCTCTGCCACCCAGGTTCAAGCAACTCTCCTGCCTCAGCCTCCTGAGCAGCCGGGATTACAGGCATGCGCCACCATGCCATGCTAATTTTGTATTTTTAGTAGAGTTGGGGTTTCTTGGTGTTGGTCAGGCTGGTCTTAAACTCCCAACCTCAGGTGATCTGCCTGCCTCAGATTCCCAAAGTGGTGGGATTACAGGTGTGAGCCACCGTGCCTGGCCTAGTTTATCTTCTTTGGCAAGGTACTATTTTCTATTTTTTATAAAAGAATAATAAATACATGATGATTTTTCAAACAATATACTGGTTTACAAAGTAAAATGTTGAAGTTCTCTCTCTCTCTCAATCTCACTACCCAAAAGTAATCACTGTTAACATTATCTTCATTCAAGACATTTTTTCTATGCATTTACGTACCTACATTGTATATTTTATGCAGTCATATGGCTTTTCTATAATACTATTTTATGAGTTACTTTAAAAATATATGTTAAAGGTATATTACTTTTAATATATCTTGGAGACCTTTCAATGTCAGTAATGGGTGCGGAATATGCCAGAGGATGAATGTGCTATAAAGTAATCAGTTCCCTAATGGACATTTACATAGCTTTTAAAATTTTTCTTTCTTTTTTTTTAACCTTTAGGCAATTCAGTAATGAACCACCTTTTACATATGTACACATCTCTGTACAACAATGCCAGTATTTCTGTGGATACATGCTTAGAAATGGAATTGCTGAGTCAAAGATTACATAATGTAACAACATGATAGTTATTGTCCTCAAACTGCTAAACTGTGCACAAAAGAGGCTGTTCAAATTTACACTCCCATCAAGTGTTAGAGAGTAGTTCAGTATTCAGAGACGCTGTAGGAGTTCCAAATAGGTGTCTTAGGGGCTACTGGGGAAAAGAAAGGGTAAGAAAAGGGCTGGTAGTCCACACAGCAATCTCCTATCCTCTTCAGTCAGAGCCCCTCTCCTTTCATCAACATTACTCATTGGGCTTAGTTTAAAATTCCTCTTGAGGAGAAGTTTCTGGAACTAAACATTTGAAAGCCTTTGAAATAAAAAAATGTCTGTTTTTAAGTGACAAAAAATATTAATTAATAGATTACTTAGGAATGGTCTCAGGTACAAGTAACAGATGACCCAACCATAGCAGATTGAATCAGTGAGGGTACAATTTTCTCATGTAACAATAATCCAGCAGCTGCATTTGTTCAGTGATTCAGTGGCCTTTTGGGCTTTTCCTTAATAGTTACAAGATGACGCCACCTCAACTCAAGTATTATGTTCATATTCAAGACAGAATGAAAGGGAGACAGTTTTCATTAGTCACTCTGGCCCTTTTATCAGAATCACAAAAGTGCTCCTAGAAGCATTCTGCTTCTCCCTGAGATCTTTGCTCATGTCTTATTGCGCAGAACTTTTTTGGGTGCAGCGTCTAATTGTTGCAAGCAAGGTTGGGAAAAGTGGTTCATTTTTTCTGGCTTTTATAGAGGAAGCAGGCGAAAGATAAGTCGGGTGGAGTTGTTGGGTTAGCTGGCCATCATGCTCTGACCCCAAGTGCTCAGAATACGAAAAACTCAAGATGCAATGACAAATAAGGTAGTCCTTATCCTTAAGGTGTTAACAGACATACATGCAAAAAAACGCTTTTACTGGTGCAATAAAAATGTTATATGTCCCAATGCAAAAATATGTAGAGGAGACATTAGAGGCCCAAAGGAGAGAATGGTGAATTCTATCTTAAGTGGGGAGAGGTGGTAGGAGATAAAATAAGACTGTGTCCAAAAAGTGACATTTAAGCAGAGTCTTGCAAAATGAGTAGATGCTCAGTGCATGAAATGTATTCTAAGTAAAGGAATGGAGGTTCTGAGGCACAAATCCATGTGGTACATTCCAGAAGCTGTAAGCAGTTCAGTAAGACTGAGGAGGAGGTTTGGAGCTAGATGATGACCCTGTAGACCTGATGAGAGATGAAGCTGGAGACTGATGCTGGGACCAAGTCACGCAGAGGGCCTCCTGTGTTTCACTGCAAGGACTCAGGAAGCCCTTTTGACCTGAACAGTATCACTGAGATTGTGTCACCTAAGTTGTCCAGTGCAACCACAAAGTGGAAAGCATGTGGAAAAAAGTCTAAAGTACCTGACACCTTTGTTGGATTTCCCTTTCACTGGGTGCAGCTACACTTCAACACCTGAGTAGCCTGCACACCTGACAGCCCTATTGAGTACCTACAACTGAGTCCTTAATCAATCAAATTGAGTTGGACTTGCCACCAACTCCAAGGGAAATATACTGCACTTCTCTGGGCCTCAATTTTATCATCTATAGAATAAAAATTAACCTTTGTAGTATAGAATTTTACTCCCCCCACCAAATGTTTTCAGATGCATGATTCATGAACATCAGTCTGGAACAATTAAAGGGAAAACAACATCAAGAAAGGCTTTTGAGTCAGAAAGATCTGGGTTTGAATCCTGACTCTCCATGTGTTAACTTGCCCTACTACTGTATATGACAACTCCTTGAACTGTGGTTTCCTCATATGCAAAATAAGGATAATGCACCTATCAGTGCCTGAAGCATAGCTAGTACCCAATAAATAGCACTGTTTTTATATTGTTTTAAAATTTGCATCTACCCTATAAGGTAGGTAGAAGAGGTCTAATGTGGCCCTGAAGTTGAAGATACAGAGGCTTACAGATATTAATTTGCCAGAAGAGCAGCCAGCTAGGTAAGTGGTAGAACACGGCATAAATCCAAGTTCTTATTCTTTTCACTAGACAGTGCAGCTTCTTTTCTCCAAGTGGTAGGATGAGATTCAGATCTCTATGATGCCTGTCAAGCAAATGATTTCGTAAATAAATCAGATAGCCTCACACTTTCCTTAAATCTGAGCTCAGGGAACAGACAGGCCTGAGTTATCTCATGCTTTATAATCATTTCTGAATGTGTGACTGGGATACTCTAGCCCTGTGTCCAGTTTTAGCATGACTGTAACCTGCCAGGAGAGGGAGCTCATACTGACTCCATGCTAAAGTTACAGATGCCCTGGAGACTTCAAGGGCTGCAGCACAGGGCGGGAAAGGAAGGGTGGGGCTTCCCTTGTTACCGGTAACGACAGCTTTCTGGGAAGCTTGCAATAATGCATATTTTGGGAAAAACATTGACGCTATATTTTTTTTTTTATAAAAAAGGTAGGATTATGACACAGAATGAAATGACCTTTACTAGGAGGAAGTACAAAGAAAAAAAAGAGGAATTAGCTAGAGCAAAGGAAGACAAAAGGAAATTTGGCACAACAGGGTAGGTTTTGTTAATGCTGCACTTTTATTTAAATAGAAGGTAGACAAATGAAATATTTTTAGACTTGTACTGCAGGAACATAAGAATGGAATGAATGTTTTAAAAAAGTATTCTGAGAACAGAATTAGCATGTGTCCTCCTAAGAGTTATTTCCCTATTTTGCTTCAATAAATATTAACTTGCCATATGTCCAAACCCTGTGCTAGGCCCTAAAGATATGGAAATGAACAATTGAGCTCTTGATCTCAAAGAATGGTCAGTACAGCAGAACAGACTTACACATGAGCAGTAAATTACAGGAAAGCCTGCCACCTTCCATGCACTGGTTGCTAGTAGAGGACAGAGGGGAAAGCTCTTATATCACCATGGGGGAAGTTCAAGGAGTATTTATGATAATTATAGATAATTTTTTGTGGGCACTCACCATCTGACAGGCAGTCTGCCAAATGCTTTATGTGGATGTCATTTGAGCCTCACAATAATGCAGGTGCTATTCTATGATTTTCATTTTTTAGATTTGAAAATAGAGAAACAAAGAAACTTTTCCAGGATCATAAGTGGTGGAGTGAATTTTTTTCCAGGAGAAAACCTGGGCTAAGTGTTAACAACAACGACGACAAATCAGACAAAACTGAAAGAGAAGAAGGATGGTGAAAAGGGGAAATGGGGGAGAATATTCTGTGCAGAAATAACAGTATGAAAGAGCCTGGTCAGCAAGTGACAGCAGATTGCAATGGAAAAATCACATCTTGTTCAATGCATGTGGGGGAGTAGAAAGAATTGAAATTAGAATGATGGGCATGGGTCAGATCACAATGGGCTAGCCATGTCCTGAAAAAGAGTTTGAATTTTATTCTGAAACCACTGAAGCATGAAATAAGGAAAACAAAATAATAAGAAACAGAATATTATTATTGTGGTAGACTGAATAATGGTCCCCCAAAGATGTTCACATCCTGATATGTTGGGTGTTTGGTGCTCATCAAAAAAAGGAGCCCCACACTTAGTTGAATGCCCTGCTGCTGCTCTCTTAAAATTCTTAACAATTTCATTACAAGGGGCTATCCTGCATTTTCATTTTGCAATGAGCCCCACAAATCATGTGGTCAGTATTGCCTAATTCTAACATCAATTCTGAAAAACAAAAAAGTTATACTTACTTTATAAACGAAGACACTGAAAATCTCAGAGAGGGAGTATAATCCAGTAATAAATGCCTTGAGTCAACAGGTAAATTCTGCTGCTTGCCAGTCAGGGCCCCTAGGACAAGTTTACTAATTCATTCTGAGCCTCAGTTTCTTCTTTTGCACAGTAATTATAATATCTACCTTGCAGAGTGGTCATGAGCAGTAGAAATAACACATGTAAAGTACTGACACAGTGCCGGCGGATCTCAGGGACTCAGATGGTAGTTGCTATTGCTCAAATTCCCAGACTTAGTAGGAGCTGAAGAAGGATTTCATGCCTATATTTGTCGTTTTTTCTCTCAGACTTGTATTTTGGAAGATCATTCTGGCAGAATGTGAGCTTGTGAAATGTAAGACTAGAGGCAAGGAGACCAGTTCAGAAACTGTGGGAATGTCATAAACAACTTCTGCAAAGACTGTCCAGCTCTTGCCATCTCTTTTTTCTTTGATAGCTGCCTCTAATACATAGAAGTCATCCTCCAGAGCTGTGTCCCCATCACATGACTCATCTTCCTCACCTTCTTAATCTGTATTGCTCCCCCACAAGATTTCCCCAGAAATTTGGAATTTTGATCCAAGAGATACAGAGGCTGAGCATTGTTGGAACCAAGTCATGTTCATAGCAGACTCTCCAGAGAAGGTCCAGAGCAACCTGCTGCTGCTGAGGTCCACAAGGCCACTCTGAAGCCTGCCTTTCCACAACAATTGCTCAGTTTCTCCTTTCATTCCACGCATGTATACATTCAATAAGTCTTTTTCCATTCCCTTCTGAAGTGACGAGTTGCAACGAATAGAACCCTGATACATGTAACAACGCCACAGTTATTGGGAGACATAGTCAAAACATTAATCAAATTCATGTAATAGGTTTAGGGAGAAGAAGGTGCACATTTAGGAATATGTAGGGTACAGAAGAAAGACTTTGGAGTGACTTCCACATTTCTGGCTTCAGTGACTGGGTTGATGTTGCTACAATCTAAAGATAGGGCATATGGGGAAAAGAAGGAGTGATTGGAGAGGGAACTACTGGACTCGAAGTACCTAAAGGACATTCAAATGGAGATATACAGTTGGAAATTAGATATGTGCTTCTGGAATTCAAGAGAGTGGTCTAGGCTGGCAATATATATTTGAGAATTTTCAGCATTTAGATTGTCATTACAGCCATGGGGGTAAATGAGATTGCCCAGAGTATTAAGTTAAAAAAGAAGGACCCAAGAATGAAATCCTAGATTTAATACCGAAGTATAAGAAGCAGGTAGAAGAAAAGAAACTCTCAAAGGAGGTTTAGAAGGAATGGCCAGGGCAGGAGAAGCAGAACCAGGAGAAGTGCCAAATGAAAGGAGAATATGGAAAAGGACATGACGTCTAAGTCAGTTCAGCATCATTTCCAGTGTCCTTTTCATCTACAGCTGAGGGTGCAGTCACCCTACCAAACATACCTCCTGAGCTCATGCTCCCCAAACCTGGGGAATTTCTTTCTTTCTTGTTTTTTTAAGATGGAGTCTTGTTCTGTCACCTAGGCTGGAGTGCAGTGGTGCCATCTTAGCTCACTGCAGCCTCCTGGGTTCAAGTGATTCTCATGCCTCAGCCTCCTGAGTAGCTGGGATTATAGACACCTTCCACCATGCCCAGGCTAATTTTTATATTTTTACTAGAGATGAGGTTTTGCCATGTTGGGCTGGTCTTGAACTTCTGACCTCGGGTGATCTGCCCTCTTTAGCCTCCGAAAGTATTGGGACTACAGGCATGAGCTACTATGCCTAGCCCAAACCCAGGGAATTTTTTTTATTTTTTATTTCTATTATTTTTATTTTTATTTTTGGAATGCTTCACGAATTTGTGTGTCATCCTTGCACAGAGGCCATGCTAATCTTCTCTGTATTGTTCCAATTTTAGTATATGTGCTGCCGAAGCAAGCACCCAGGGAATTTTTTTAAGCTCCATCTTCTGCCCTTTGCTATGACCCTAGATTCTCCTGCACTTCTTGGCTTTTTTGGATGGATGGCTTAGAGTCACACCTGAGGGCTGTTAAAATATTCTGAGTTCACCAACAATAAAAGAAATGCAAATTGAAACAACCTAAGATTGTTAAGATTCAGGCCAGGTGCTGTGGCTCACGCCTGTAATTCTAGCAAGTTGGGAGGCAGAGGCAGGCAGATCAGCTGAGGCCAGGAGTTTGAGACAAGCCTGGCCAACATGCCGAAACCTTGTTTCTACTAAAAAATAGAAAAATTAGCTGAGTGTGGTAGTGTATGCCTGTAATTCCCAGCTGCTAAAGAGGCTGAGGCGGGAGAATCCCTTGAACCTGGAAGGGAGAGGTGCAGTGAGCCAAGATCATGCCACTGCACTCCAGCCTGGGCAACAGAGTGAGATTCTGTCTCAAGAAAAAGTAAGAAAAGATAAGGTTCAATTATGAACCTGATGTGGTTTGGCTGTGTCTCCACCTAAATCTCATCTTGAATTATAATAATCCCCGTGTGTCAAGGGCCAGGCCAGGTGGAGATAATTGAATCATGGAGACGGTTTCCCCGTACTGTTCTCGTGGTAGTGAATAAGCCCCATGAGATCTGATGGTTTTATAAACTGGAGCTTGTCTGTACAAGCTTTCTTGCCTGTTGCCATGTTAGACACGACTTTGCTTCTCCTTTGCCTTCTGCCATGATTATGAGGCTTCCCCAGCCATATGGAGCTGTGAGTTCATTAAACCTCTTTCCTTTAAAGATTATCTAGTCGTGAGTATGTTTTTATTAGCACTGTGAGAACAGACTAATACAATATCTATATCATTAATATATACGAATAAAACAACAAAACCTTATATTGGGAGATAAGCATTTGTTGCTGATAGCGTTTTAGGTACAGCCAACTTTTCTGCAAAGTAACCAGGGAAGCAGTACATGAGCTGTATGTGTCCTTTGTTTCACTCTGGAACATACCTCAATGACATAGCTAAAGGAAAAATGTAGTAAGTGGTACAGATTCTAGTCCCACTATTTCTAATGGCACAAAACTGAAAACAACCCAAGTCCTCAGCTTTAAAGTAATTTTTAAATAATGTCTGACTAACTGATTTAGAATGCTGTGTAACCATTAAAAATGACAACCAAGTGAACATGAAAATGTATCTATGAAATAATGTTAAATGAAAACAGCAAAACACACTAAGTGTTGGTGAGGGCATAGAAAAGTGAGAACCCTCAATATATTGATTGGGAATATAAAATGGTGCAGCCACTTGGGAAAACACAATCTGGAAGTTCCTCAAAAAGTTAAACATAGAGTTATTATTTGACAATGCTACTCCTAAGTATATACCCAAGAAAAATGAAAACATATGTCCACACAAAAACCTGTACACAAATATTCATAGCAGCACTGCTCATAATAGTCAAAAGGTAGAAACAACTCAAATGTCCATTGGCTGATAAAATGATAAAAGGTGCTATATTCACACAACAGAGTATTATTTGGCCATAAAAAGGATAAAGTAGTTACATGCTTCAGCATGGGCGAATCTTGAAAAACATTATGCTAAGTGAAAGAAGGCAGTTACAAAAGACCACGTGTTATATGAAACCATTTATATGAAATGTCCAGAATGGGCAAATATATAGAGATAGAAAGTAGATTAGGAGTTGCCTAGGCTTGGGAGGGGTAGGGTGGATGGGAGGATTCAGATGTGATAGTATAAGGTACATGGTTTATTTTGAAGTAATAAAAATGTCCTCAAATTGACTGTGGTTATGCAACTCTGTGAATATACCAAAAACCACTGGATGTACACTTTAAGTAGGCGGATTTTATGGTATGTGAATTACATCCCAATAAAGCTGTTACCAATTTTTTAAAAATTATTAAATGATATGTTTACAGTAGGTAAATTTTATGAAAAAATATATACGTACAAAAACTTCAATAAAGCTTTTTTTTTTTTTTTTAAAGAAAAGCACAAACTAGTCACTGCTTTGTATGCATCTATATTTTTGTAAAGTAACAAAGGCTGGAAGATACGGGGAGTCTGTGAAGGTATAACAGAAAGACACCAGATCCGCAACCTAAAGGCCTGGTTCCCGTCCTCATCCTGTTATTTACTAACCATGTGACCTTGTTCGAGCCTTAGTTCTTTCATTTGTAAAATAGAAGTATTAGTTCCTACCTCACATGCTTATTTTGAGGCATGAATGTTTAGTGGGTTCATTTTTTTGCCTTTTAGGATTGCTTAAGCAGGAGTTTAAAACAAGGTAGCAATAAAAGTGCAATAACATATGTGAAAGAGATTTGAAAGTGAAATCTCCCATGAAAGAATAAGATAGTCTGGATCCTGATTATGCTTCTGGCCTAGAAAACAACATCAGCATAGCCTCAGCCTCAAAAAAAAAAGGACCTTCCTTTTGCCTCAGTGCCTTGAAAAATGCCTTTATAACTGGCCGTGTGAAAATTAAGAAAAGCTTTCCACATTCTGAAAATGTACACTAGTTTTAAAGGTAATTTGGGGGCAACACAAAAGAGCTAAGGTGTGTTAATGCCAAGTTACCATAGCAACATGCTTGGCTGCTCTAGCCTTCCCAATCCTGGGCCTACCCCCAGATGGGATGATGAGCCCAGTAAGCACCAGAACTACGCCATTCCACATGAAATTATTTTCTTCATATGCAGACAGGAGAGACGTTCATGCTTTCCCACAAATAACGTTTGAAGGAAGAAGCGCTGAATGTCTACCAAACAATCTCCTCTCCTTTCTGCAGAATCAGAATCCGGAACCTGTACACCCATTGCAATGCCTGGCATGTGGTAAGTCTTCAACATATAGCTGTTTAATGAATGAATGGTCAGAATTTACCTAGAAGTCCAAGGTTGGAATAGAACACCATTGTTTATTAGTAAGAAGAGACTATTAAATTATATGACAGGAATTTCAGAAAGGGGATTTAAATTCATACTGCACATAATTTGGTGTCTGTTCCAAGCCACACAGCATTTTCACATCTTTATCTGCCCTGTTTGTTAAATTTATTCAGCCCATAGCTAATTCCTCTCAAATATCATGCTTGTTATTCTGAATGGACACAGTGTGACTCCACCAGTGTTATTCAACCTGTTACACGGCACACATTTTCAAAGGCTGTGTGGGAACAGTATGTGAAAACGGCTGCTTCACGAATGTGCTGTCCTCCACCCTTTGGAGTTCTTGGCTTGATCTTGCTGGAGAAGGCAGCCTGAGCCGGCCTGCATCTGGGTGAATTGTTTCCTCCTTGAAATGGGCAGAGGCAAACGTCACTAGTGCCAAGAGGGCTGTTTTTGAAATCATTCTTGTGGGATTGGAAATCCTCTCTGGACTCAGGACCAGGCTCTCAGTCCCACCACACAGTCAGGCTTTGAAAGCAGCTCATATGTGCTTCCTCCATATATTCTTACATTTTTGGTGGAACCTCTGGGTCCTTTCTCTCTTGAAACACATTACCTTCTTAGAATCTCCTTACCCACTGTATGAAACCCCTGAGGTCAAAGGGAAAGAACAGTAAGGTCTCCGCTTCATCACCAGATTTTCAGAGAACTGCTTCAAACCAACAGTGATAACTACCCGCCCTGCCGATCACTGGCACTTTGCAAACACTATCTCAGTTAATCTTCAAAAGTCCTTGGAATACTTGGAAGGCAAGTATTTTTGATTCCCATTTTATCTTTGAGAAAATCAAGGCTCAGACAGATTTTAGTCAGTGGTTGAGCCATTATTTAAACTCAGGTCTAGCTGGGCGTGGTGACTCATTCCTGTAATTCCAACATTGGGAGGTCAAGGGAGGAGGATCATTTGAGCCCAGGAGTTTGAGACCAGCCTGAGGAGCATAACAACACTGTGTCTACAAAAAAAATAAAAATAAAAAAAAGTAGCAGGGTATGGTGGCATGTGTCTGTAGTCCTAGCTTCTCTGGAGGCTGATGTGCAAGGATTGGTTGAGCCCAGGAGTTTAAGGTTACAGTGAGCTATGATTGTGCCACCGTACTCCATCCTGGGTGACAGAGTGAGAATACCATATCTAAAAAATAAGCAGACAAACCAGCTCAGGTCTGAGTATTTGCTTTCATCTAAAATAGCTAAAAACAACAAAAGCAGCAATAACTTTTGCCAGTATCACTCTGCACTAGAGAGTTTAGGGAAAGCCAAAGGAGAAAATCCTGGCTTGAACAATACCCTCACATTGCTTAGACCTTAATCATACTAATTTTAGACCTTAATTGTAGTAGCATATGTGTTGTGGTTGGTGGCAGTAGGAAAGGACTGAGCAGGAAATACCAGGACCCAGATTCTGGCTAGTTAGAAAGATTAACAGATACCAGAGGTAGCTCTGCTTCTAATGCTCTTTGGTTTCTTTCTCTTTCCATCCTTCAAGATCCATCTCTGTGAAAGCTTTCCTGACCACCCACATGATCCCTAGCATCAATCCTTTATTTTGTGCGCCTGTTGAATTTTGTTACATCTCAATTATAGCCCTTCCTTATCACATTTTGTTTTAATATACGTTTCCTAACTGGTTAGAGTACCTTGAGGCCAGTTCCTGTGTCTTAGTCCTCTGTGTACCAAGCACCTTGAACAGTTCTTGGTTAATAAAGTCTCAAGTCAATGTTGCTACTCAATAAATCATGACCTTTATCTTGGTTTTTCAGTTTTCAGCTGGTATCCTCACTTTCCCTACATTCTGACTTGGATGGAACTTATATTCTTCTTGGCTGCCCAGCATCTGAGCCCCTTTCCTGTGTCTGGGGAAACTGCCATCGCATGAGACATGCTGGGAGGTAGAATGTGTCTTCCCCTCATGGAAGTTGGAAAATAGGCCAAACAGTTGCCCTCCTGGGTCCCTGGCAGCTGGCGTACAAGCATATGACCTAATCTTGGCCCCCCTGATATTACTGCCTGAGACTCTAAGTTTGAAGCGAATGACCCAAGAAACCGGGACAGTTTAGAATTTGTGCTGGAGGCAGCACTGGTATCCACTGCTCAGTGGGAGAGGAAGCAGCTTTTTAACTAGGATGTTCTGGGGTGTCGTCTTCCCTGTGGTTCTCTCTCAGTTCCTGTCCATTTTCCAAGCTTGATTCTCTAGCCTTCTTGTCAATTCTGTGATCTTCCTACTATCTCTCTAATAAATTCTTTTTTTGACTAAGATAGTCAGAGTTAGAGCCTGTTACAACCAAGAGCCCTGACTGATGGACTTAGCGGCCTCACAGTACATGGTCCTCGGTCCTGGGACACCAAAGGCCAAAATTCTTCCAGATCCAAACTCAAGGCAGAGATACAAGATTACTTCTTAGTTTGTCACACTTCTAACTTTTCACATTCATTATCACATTTCATTCTCACAACAGCTCTAACAGTACGCAAGTGGGGTTGGTAATAAAATGAGGTTTTAGAATGAGAAAAGTGAAGCTCAATTAATCTACATGGCTTCCCTAAGGTCCCCAAACTGGTGGCAGAACTCAAACTACAATCCAAATCTTCTGATTTCCAGTGAAAGACTCTTTATACCTAAATAACACTGAATTAGTTGTGTTTTGACTTTTTA
This sequence comes from Sapajus apella, assembly GCF_009761245.1. Lineage (NCBI taxonomy): Eukaryota > Metazoa > Chordata > Mammalia > Primates > Cebidae > Sapajus > Sapajus apella. The sequence continues at coordinate 15,189,931 of NW_022436974.1, forward strand.
AAATATCATCCAAAAATATTCATTAAGTATCCATTATGTGTCAATCATTGAGGACAACAGACTCCCTCTATTCTAGGCTCAATACTATGGTTTCTGAAAATTACTATATCAGTATAAATATGTTTATTAATAACACTCTACATTTGGGAAAGAGTGTAATACTGTTAAAACCCAAGACAGGCTCCTTGGGACCAATCACTTGCTCCCCTCCTTACTGCTTGTGCATAGCACATACTGTCAGTGTTCTGCCCTTGATCTCTCAGCGATCCCCTGTGCACTCTGAAGTCCACTTACTGCAAACACTTGTGACTCACTGCCTGAAGAGCATGCTGGGCCCCTGTGCAAGGGAAGCTGGGAATTCCAGAGTTAACATCTGAGAAATAGTCCTCAAACAGTGACAGATGGAGATTTGGAGAGAAACACCCCAGCTTCCTTGCTTCTTAGTAGAAATACTTTGGAGGCATACTCTCACTGTCTTCCCAAATTTTCCAGTGGGATTGAGCTCCGGGTACCCTCAGTGGTAACGTCCTTGATAGCACACACCTTATCAGCTCCTTCTGTTCTTCTGCACCTTGCTTCCTACTTTCTGACTGGGGTTTCCTAGGATCACCCACACACACAAACTACCTTTGCTTGAATCCTTTTCTCAGGGTCCACTTCTGAGAGAACCCAATCCAAGACACCATGTGACCTTGGGACTATGACTCAAATAAGACCCTGTAAAATGAAGATGATATTACCTGCCTCACAGAGACACGTTCATGACACAACGTAGCCGGGCTCCTGGTTTCACATAATCAACACTCCGTGTTCACCACTGTTGTGTCTGTAGCACCTTTTGTTTTCAGAGCACTTGCCCACATGTCTTCGTTTTCAATCAGAGGAGCTTCACCTCTTGCCACCCCACCACAGCTGCCTGCTCAATGCCAGATGCTGTTCTTTACTTTGACCCTGCCCTTCCATTTGCATGTGTCTGAGATGACTAACCTCTTTCAAATATTTGTGACTCAGCATGTGGTGCTGTCCTTGCATGGGTATACTTCCCCTCCCCCACGTTTATCTCCTGCCTGTCTATCAAGTTCCCCCCGCAGGTTGACTTCCTCTAGGAAGCTTTCCCCATTCTTCTCCCTTCCTCTTCTCTTCTGTCCACACCATGCACATCCACACACTGGAAAATGCAAGGAAGGCACCTCACCCAGGTGTGCTCTCTCCATCACTAGGTGGTACCCTCAGTGGTACCATATCACCTACAACTGTAGTTATTGGCTTTCCTACCTGCCTGCTTCACTAGACTGTGAGCATCTGTCTACAAGTAGGGACTGTATCTTTTATTTCTATATTTCTATTGCATAGCCTAGTGCCCATCAAAAAAATATAAAATTTTTCAATTGAAACAGAGGCTTAAAAGTTTAATTGATCCTATTTCAGTTCATACAATTAATATATGGCAGAAAAATAACTCAAAACTGATTATGTGGCTTCTTGAACATTTTTTCTGCAGTATCACAGCTGTGAGGATTTTTGTGCTAGAGATGCACTGCATATCCTTCCCAACATCACATCTCTTCTTAGAAAATAAACTTCGTCCACAGCCTTGGAAGAAGGGCAGTTTTCCATTCAAAAAGACCCAGTATCCAGCTATAGTTGATTGGCTAGGAGTGAACATCTGACCAAGGATAGAGCCTAGTCAGATAATCTCTCCCGGGAATCTAGAGAGACAGGATTGGTCGGCTACAAGCATTGGACCTAGGTGGCAGAGAATAAGGGCAACTGAGGGTGACATTTTGGGACTTCTGTTTTGGGTCATGTCATATCATGAGCTGTGAGAGTTGAGAGTTGATCTACCAAAAGAAGTATAGACAGAACACCTGATGATGATGGTGACTGAGAGATAGAGAAACAGGGAGACCATCTTCTTCCATTTGCAGTCCTTCATGAGGTATGACAGTTGGGTTCTGTGAGATACTCTTAATCCTTTATAAATGTATTTCCTATCTCTTAAGCTAACTCAGTTGAGTTTCTCTATATTACAACCAGCCACAAGATAGCCCATTTTCTGCAGCTGAAACAAACCCTGAAGGAGCTGAAGGCTGTCTGCTGACCATATTTCCCCTGACTAAATAGCAAGTCCTTCCTAGAAGAGAAATCTAGCCAATGGGTCTCCTTGTCTATGACACCAGGTGAGGGATATGCCATGATTATGATCTGAGCAACCCAGACAGTCACTAATGTGGTCAGCTGAGGCCAGCAAATTCATGCTTTGCCACCTAGTAGTCTTTTTTTGAAAATAGAAATTTCAATTTCATCTTTTAAAAATTCGCTATGCATTAACATTACAGATTAAAATATACCTAAAAAGCAAATGAAAGATTTAATTATAAGCACAGTGATTAGTATGTACACAATTTGGTACCTATCTCAATGCCTCCTGTGATTATCTAGTGTCCTTAATATAGTCTGAGTTCTTCTATCCATCTCCCTTCAGCCGTAGATGCAACACACAGTTATAACCATACGTGAGCCCATTAAAGGGTAAGTCAGATCGTGTCACATCTCTGACCCTAAGGTGCCACACCATCTCACCATCTGTTGTGTAACTTCTCTGATCTCATCTCCTATGACTCCCTCCCATGCTACATTGGCCTCCATCTTCCTTCAACATGCCAGGCACATTCCCGTTTTATGGCTGGATTAGTTTCCTAGGGCTGCCATTGCAAAATACCACAAGCTGGCTGGCTCAAAACAACAGAAATGTATTCTCTCACAGTTCCGGAGTGAGAAGTCCAAAATCAAGGTGTTAACCCCAGCATGCTCCCACTAAAACCTGTAGGAGAGAACTCTTGCCTGCCTATTCCGAGATTCTGGCAGTGACTGTTGACCCTAGGAATTCCTTGGCTTGCGGTTGTACCACTTGCATCTCCCTTTTGTCGTCACACTGCATTCTCCCTCGGTCTCTCTGTTTCTGTGTCCTCTCATATAAGCACCAGTCATATGGGATTAGGGCCCACACTTATGATCTCATCTTAACTTGATCTGCAAATACCCTGTCCTCAAATAAGGTCATATTTCACAGGTACCAACATATCTTTGAAGTCACAGGACTTCAACATATCTTTTGGCGGGGGAAAGAATTCCACCCACAACAATGGCCCTTGCAGTTATTCTTCTGCTTAGAATACTTTTTCTCTAGATGTCTACACTGTTCACCTTCTCTTGCGCTTCTGGTCTTTACTCAAATGTTACTTCCTTGGCAAGGCCTTCCTTAGCCACCTTATCTGAAATGACAACATCTGTTCCCAGCATTTGCTAGTCCCCTTCCCTGCCTTAGTTTTTTCATTAGCACTTATAATTAGCATACTCTATGTTGTATTTCACATATTCATTTTACCTATTGTCTGTCTCCCCTGGTAGCATGTAAACTCCAGGAAAGCAGGGATTTTTGTGACTTTTGTTCATGGCTATGTTACCAGCATGACTTTTGTTCATGGCTGTGTTGCCACAGAGCCTGGCACAAAGGATAATTGTTGAATGTATACGGAAATCTCCGTGTCCAAAGCCCTATGTTCAGAGCTCTAAGACTTCTGCAGCTTCACCAAGAGTCAGACCTTCTTCTACAGCCACAAGCTTTAACTCCCTAACAGGAAGCAAATGTCTCAGTTCCCCACACAAAGGAGTTGGGAGGAAAAACTTATCTCAGCCCCAAAGATCTGGTTGTTGGAACTCTGGTCCGCCAAGCGTATTTGAAGGAAAAACAAGACAATGTCTCCCCTATCTGGTCTTTGGTTTAATTTCTGAAACAAAACAGAAGGGCCCGGAGTGGTGGCTTATCCCTATAATCCCAGCACTTTGAGATGCTGAGGCTGGCAGTTCACGAGGCCAAAAGTTTGAGGCCAGCCTGGCCAACATGATGAAACCCTGTCTCTATTAAGAATACAAAAATTAGCCAGGCAGGGTGGCAGGTGCCTGTAATCCCAGCTACTCGGGAGGCTGAGGCATGAGAATCCCTTGAACCTGGGAGGCGGAAGTTGCAGTGAGCTGAGATTGTGCCACTGCACTCCAGTCTGGGTGACAGGGCGAGACTCTGTCTCAAAACAAACAAAAAAACAAACAAAAACAGAAGGAAAGGGATTAGGGTTAGGGAATCTCTGTGTGCCAAAATGGTCTTTTCCAGTCATAACCTTTCATCTACCTGATGATTTTTCCATCTTTGCCAGACTTCCTTCTCACTCCTCTGATGTAGATCTGTGGTTTTGCGAGGTCCAGTATTCTGAACACCTTTATGTGCAGTGGCTCCCCCAGCAACTGGTACTCATCCCGCTACATCAGAATTCTAATAGGACTCTTGGGGTTGTAAAACTTTCAGCTTATGGTCTTGTGACGGTTAATTTTATGTCAACCTGGCTGAGCTACAATGCCCAGATATTGGTCAAACATTATTCTGGATGTTTCTGTGAAGGTGTTTTAGATGAAATTAACATTTAATTTAGCAGACTTTGAGGAAAGCAGATTGCTCTTCATAATGTGGGTGCACTTTATCCAATCAATTGAAGGCCTAACTAGAACAAAAGACTGACTTCCTCTGAGCAAGAGGAAACTCTTTTCTTTTTTTATTTCTTTTTTTCTTCAAGCATATCTCAGAGCAGAGGAAGTTCTTTCAGCAGGCAACCTTCAGCCTTGAGCTGCAACATTGAGTCTTTCTGGGGTCTCTAGATTGCTGCCCTGCCCTGCAGATTTTGGACTTGCCATCTGCTATGGTTTAGATACAATTTGTTTGTCTCCACCAAAGTTCATGTTAAAATGTGATCTTCAGTGTGCTGGTGTTGGGACGTGGGGCCTAGTGGAAGGCATCTGGGTCGTGGGGACAGAGACCTCATGAATAGCTTCATACTGTTCTCAAGTTAGTCAGTTCTTGCTCTCAAGCGACTGATCTGCTTCTCATAGGAATGATTAATTCCTGTGACAGTGGGTTGTTTTAAGGCCAGGACGCCCCTCAGGTTTCCCCTCTTTGCATGTGTCTGCTTTCAGTTGGACCTTCTCCACCATGTTGTGATATAGCATGAAAGCCCTCACCAGATGCCAGGGCCATGCCTTCAAATTTCTCATCCTGCAGAAGTGTGAGCCAAACAAACCTCTTTTCTTTATAAATTATCTAGTCTCAGGTTTTAGGGTTTCCTTTCTTTCTTTTTTTTTTTAAAGTACAGAATACACACTGGATCAAATATTCTTTTGAAGCAACAGAAAATAGACTAAGACATCATCCTCTATAATTGCATGGGTCAATTCTTTAACATCTCTTTAGTGCTTTTTTTACATACACACACACACACACACACACACACACACACACACACCCACCCACCCCCCTTATACACATGCATCCTATTGGTTCCATTTTTCTGGAGAACCCTGACTAATACAAATATTACCAGCATTTCTTACAGAACTATTTATTTTAAACAACAGTGAAATGGAATTTTATGATGTTTTCTGACAAAAGGTTGATAAAATCTGCTTCCACTGAAACATCAAAATCCAAGCAGCATGTTTCCCCTGGTTGTGAGAGCCTTTTAGAGAGTAGGGTTTATAAAGGATATACAGAACAGTTCCAGAGAATGAAGAAACTCTTGTTTATTACTTATAGACCATGCTTAGTCCCAGAAAAGACAGCGTAGGAAAATGTTTACTTTCTCCAACAATCAAGAAGCCTGGAAAGATTTACTGAGTTGGGACAGAAGGGAAGGAAGAGAATGACTTCCTTGGCCTCCTGAATAACTTCAGATCAGGATCTTAAGTGAAAAGTAGAACTATTATTTATCTAGTTTTGCCATGGACTAGTTGTGAGATCTAGTGAGACAATTCCCTTCTGTGGGCTTTTATTTTCTCACTGCTAAAATGAAGCATTTGAATTAGACAGTATTTTTAGTCTCTTTCAACCACGTCAGCCTATGTTGCCCTACCTGCCCCGCTTTTTTTTTTTGAGACGGAGTCTTGCTCTGTTGCCCAGGGTGGAGTGAAATGGCATGATCTCGGCTCATTGCAACCTCTGGCTCCTAGGTTCAAGCTGTTCTCTCTCTTGCCTCTGCTTCCCAAGTAGCTGAGATAAAATGCATGTGCCACCACGCCTGGTTAATTTCTGTATTTTTACTAGAGATGGGGTTTCACCATGTAGGCCAGGCTGGTCTCGAACTCCTGACCTCAAGTGATCTACCTGTCTTGGCCCCCCAGAGTGCTGGTATTACAGGCTTAAGCCACTGTGCCTGGCCTGCCCTAACCTTTACCTTCCATGAAAGTATGTTGGAATGTCCTAGCACCTAGCATAGCCTACCATATAGTAGCGACCAGCACATATTGGTAACTCAAAAATACTAGCATTGAATAAATGAATGAGGATTTTTTTTTTTTTTTTTTTTTTTTTTTTGAGGAGGGGGTTTGCTCTTGTTTTCCCGGGGGGGGTGCAATGGCGCGATCTCGGCTCACCGCAACCTCCGCCTCCTGGGTTCAGGCAATTCTCCTGCCTCAGCCTCCTGAGTAGCTGGGATTACAGGCACGCACCACCATGCCCAGCTAATTTTTTTGTAGCTTTAGTAGAGACGGGGTTTCACCATGTTGACCAGGATGGTCTCGATCTCTTGACCTTGTGATCCACCCGCCTCAGCCTCCCAAAGTGCTGGGATTACAGGCTTGAGCCACCGCGCCCGGCTCATGAATGAGGATTTTTAAAAAAACTATCTAGCTAATTCTGAGAGAGAAGGACAAGAAATCAAGGAATCCCATCATGTGGAAATATATAAAAAAATTTTTATTAGAGCATGTTTCTTTATTGGTTCATATTCCATTAGTTTTCATATGCACCTGTAAAAGGCAAATCTAAGTATACATTCTTAAAGATTCATCATAAGGTGAATGGAAGAGTTTGACAGAGAAACACCTTTGTAAGCACACATCGAGTGTGTTATTAGTGCACGATCATTGGGCCCTATGAGGCCAAGAGTAGAAATCCAGCAGTAAAAGACAAATGTAAGCATGCCTTCTTTAAGATGCATCAAAATCTGTCTTCTTTGAGTGAATGGAAGAGTTTGACAGAGAAATGAAAACATGTTTTTAACAAACTTGAAATCTTAATTGTAATCAAAAAACATTTCCTGAGACTGCTGTTTGTTTGTTTTTATAACCATAGCACTATATAGTGGGGTAGAAAGTTATTTAAACCAACTCTGTGCCCCTGAGGGTCTGACCATTTTGTTGGCGAGACAGGAAATGTGTTCTGTTTAAACACAACAGAAAGAATCCTCTGCAGAGCCAGGTTTGTGGCCAGATCTGAGAAGCGGAGGGCCAGCTGAGAAACCTCTTGTCTTCCCAACTCTTTCACTCCATCACCCTGAGGCTTTCTCTCACTCTCTCTTGAGCTGACCAAAAAGTGCAGCATCATCTTTGGCTGTCCTGTGTACCGCCTAGAGCCATAGGCAGGTAAAAAATAAACTGCCCTATGCTCTTCTTTCCTGCCCTAGATTCTCTAGTCAAGTCAGACTTCTCACAGTTCAAGTGGATAATTACTCTGTATCAGCTAACTCCCTGAAAGTCAGCTGACTAAATGGTGTTCTATCCCCATTTTAAAGCAGCCTAGAAAAATCTGAATTTATGGAAAATCCCTCTGAGTCATTGCTTAGAAAAGCCTCTACATGTCATTCTATTTGATTTTTTTTTTTTTTTTTTTTTGAGATGGAGTCTCCTTCTGTCACCCAGGCTGGAGTGCAGTGGCAAGATCTCGGCTCACTGCAATCTCTGCTTCCCAGGTTCAAGTGATTCTCCTGCCTCAGCCTTCCTAGTAGCTGGGATTATAGGTGCCTGCCACCACACATGGCTAATTTTTGTGTTTTTTGTAGAGATGGGGTTTCTCCATGTTGGTCAGGCTGGTCTTGAACTTCTGACCTCAGGTGATCTGCCTGCCTTGGACTCCCAAAGTGCTGGGATTATAGGTGTGAGCCATGAGCCATTCCGCCTGGCCATTGTATTTAATTTTTTTTTTTTTTTTGAGATGGAGTTTCACTCTTGATGCCCAGGCTATAGTGCAATGGAGAGATCTTGGCTCACTGCAACCTCCACCTCCCAGGTTCAAAGTATTCTCCTGTCTCAGCCTCCTGATTCTATTTGATTTTATGAAGGCTTTTGGCTTTTACATCGGAGGAGCTGCCTACCCATTCTGAAAAAATGTGGCTTTTGACCAGGAGACGGGCCGACTTGTCTCTGGTTCCGGTTGCATCACTTAGGGACAGTAGATGTTTGACATGTAATTTCTGCTCTCTGAGCTTTGATCACCTCTGTAAAGAGAGGTCTGTAACAACAGTGCAACACTCCCTACCTGCCCTCCACACACCCCACCCTCCACCACAGGGTTGTTCTGAGAAGTAAATGAGATCATCTATGTGACGATATTCTACACTACACGAATGTAAGTTCCCTTTATCAGATTTCAGTTTTGATGAGTCATTTCAGACAACAGTTCTTGACGTATTTCCTTCACTTAAGCCCACCACTAATTATTTCTTCTTCTTTCTTTTTCTTATTTCCTGTAGAAATTATAAAATTGGTCCTCTGCCTACCTCCTGATGAAGTCTACCACTACACCTTATCTAACATCTCTCTGGCTCCATTTCCCTGTTCCGCTTTACACCTACCAGGTCTTAATCCCTCACTGTGGAAGCAGTTGTTCAAAACTCTCCTCCCAGCCCACACTATCACCAGGCACAGCTGCATATCTGACAGTGACATACTTAATGTTCGATCTAGTTGTAGTCATGTATAGAAACTCAAATAATGATGGTCTGAGAGTTAAGTCATGTGTTCCAGAATTAGCATTATCATTGATTATCCAGTAGGCTTCAGGCCATTCAGTTAAACAAACATCTATTCAGGTCGGGGGGGAGGGGATGTTCCCTATTGTGCAGAAACTCAAAATTTTGTAAGTCACACAGATATGTAAACCTCCAATTATGAATAATGGAGTGGCAGACACGCAAAAACAATATTGGGGAAAGAACAATTTGATGTGCCTTTGAAGGCTGTAGAAAGCACCACTTCAGAAAGGAGGTGACATCTGAGCTTGGTCTTGAATGATGGGTGACTCAGATTTTAAAGTCCAAGAAGGAGACCAGGTTGAAGGAGAAACATTGACTTATGAACAGAATAAATAGATGAAGGAATGGCAAGAGTTCGGTGTGACCAGAGCACAGAATGAACAGTGGGGAGAATAGGAGATGAGGCTGGAAGGAACACAGGACTGAAGTTGTGTAAGATCTAATGTGCCCGACTCATACATTTGGTCTTTGTTCTACCCAGCCCTTCTCAACCAGGGTTCCATCAGAAAAATTAAATCCTGATGACTTAAGACATCTATCGTACAAATAGATTTTTATCCCCTATACACCTAAAATGATATTAACTATGTACCCTCCTGGAAAGACCTGAAATCGTCACTCAAATAATTTTCTAGACGGCTTGGTTCTCACATGGAAGCCCAGGAGAAAAAGGCTGCTAGGCAATGGCAAGCCATCTGACATTTATAGAAAGCAAGTGACATCTTCACATGTCATAGAAACATGGGTGGCAATGAGACGAGTGCTTTCAAAATAGTACAGGCAGAGGATAAGTGGTTAACTAAACTGCTGTTGCAGTAATTTAGGTGGGTGACAACCAGGGCTCAGGGTGGTGACAGTAGAAATGGAGGTAAGGGACACCCCAGAGACATTTGGGAGGCAGAATAGATGGTATTCTCAGCGCTGTCTTCCCCAGCTCTTTGGCTATGATATGGAGTCTCCAGCTCCCTCCAGCTTCAGGCTAGAGCTTTCCTAAAGAGGACAAAGAGTACCTGGGCACAGTGGCTCACCCCAGTAGTCCCAGCACTTTGGGAGGCCAAGGCAGGCAGATCACTTGAGGTCAGGAGTTCGAGACCAGCCTGGCCAACATGGTGAAACCCTGCCTGTACCAAAAATACAAAAATTAGCTGGACGTGGTGGCATACACCTATAGTCCTAACTACTTGGGAAGCTGAGGCAGGAGAATCACTTGAACCCCGGAGGCAGAGGTTGCAGTGAGCAGAGATCATGCTGCTACACTCCAGCCTCGGTGACAGAGCTAGACTCCATCTCAAAAAAAAAAAAAAAGAGGGCAAGAAGTGCACCAGCCACAACTCAGCATGGGGGTGGGGTGTGCTGCCATTGCTCTGCACTTTATCATGTCTCTGGTGAATTCTGCACACCTTGATAGCCTCAAGTTGTGACTATTCTTCACACCGCCTCACCCTCCTGGCCATGTTGGTCCAGTCTTCACAAGTGACCTTCTGCCTCATTCTCCTCCCCAGCCACACATTTCAGAAGTGCTATCCTGAACTCCACACTGCTTGGCTGGGTTCCTGACGCTTTGCTTCCCTAACCCGCATCATTCTTCCGAGGGGCTGGATCTACTCCCTATGCTCCGCCCCAGTCCTGGGAGTACTGCAGCTGAGGCAGCATTGCCAGCTCTGGTCCTGCTCGTCCCCAGCTTCCTCCCTATGGGCCATGTGGCAGAGGTCTCATCATGCCTTATACCTAAACTCCCCGGAATTTAGACACATCGTCACCAAGCCCTGACTGGGGCCTGTTTTCTCCTTTGTAACACGAGGGGATTGTACTAGGTGACTTCTAAAGGATCTCCCTTCCAACACTAATATCCTGTGTTTCTAAGTAGGCCAACCGTAAAAGAAGTCTGCATTGGCACAGAACAATTGAGGCTGGGAGCAAGTGAGTCAGACTCAGCAGAAATGTCAAGCTCACTGTGAAGCCAGGAGATCAGAGTGCAGCACACCACTGGGCAGACAGGAGCGGGAGCCTCGAGCCAGAGATTAGCCTACCCAGACAGCTGTGTGGACAAGATGACAGATGCCACACCCAGCTTATTAGTCACATTGGTGTTCAAGGAATTAACCACTTTATTTTGTGCCCTCTAAAGGAAAACATTCATTTATGACCTAAAGCTATTTAGCATGGTGGTTGTAATTCTACCTTTCTCACAGTTACTGGGGGTGCTTTAGGATTCAATATTATCCCATTACTATTTTGTCCATTTATTGAAATTACCATCCAACGAGCATTCCCTGAGCATCTAGTTTTACTCTCAAGACTTTCTAAGTCCCTCTCAGATGCCTCCTCAGGGTGTGTAAAAGAAAGAACACAGGCCTTTGAAGACCTATGTTTGAACCCCACAAGTACTTACTAGTCATATGGTTCTAGAAACATTAATCTCTGAAGAGTGTGTGTGTGTGTGTGTGTGTGTGTGTGTGTGTGTGAGAGAGAGAGAGAGAGAGAGAGAGAGAGAGAGAGAGAGAGAGACAAAGTCTTGCTTTGTCATCCAGGCTGGAATGCAGTGACGCAATCTTGGCTGACTGCAACCTCTGCCTCCTGGGTTCAAGCGACTCTCCTACTACAGGTGTCTGCCACCATGTCCAGCTAATTTTTGTGTTCTTAGTAGAGACGGGGTTTCACCATGTTGGCCAGGAGGTCTTGAACTCCTGATCTCAGATGATTCGCTTGCCTTAGCCTCCCAAAGTGCTGGGATTACAGGCATGAGCCACTGCACCCAGCTAATCTCTGAATTTTGGATTCCCCATGTGTGAAATGGGATGATAATACTACCTGCCTTGCAGATTTGTAGAGATTTGTAGCCCAGGTTGAGGTGTCTCCTATATGGAAGGTTCTCAGTAAAGAAGTTCTCCTTCTCAGAGACCCTGCTGTCTTGCATGTCTTGAAATCTCTGCCTTCGGGATTGTTTCTCTTAGGTTTGCCCGGCCCTTTCCTCTCTTTCCTCCTTAAGCCTGCAAGGTCCCTGCTGGTCCACACAAGTTTCTGCTCCAATTCCAGACCTGCAGCATGCTGAGTCAGCACTAGCACTTCCTAGAGTAGGGGCTTTACTCCACCCCATCATGGCTGAGCAATCACAAACCAAGAAAATCTTGATCAGAAGATGAGATCATAGCTAAAGGCTCTAAGAGCTCCATTGTCTCAGCTTCAGATGCTATTATATAGAAGATTAAAACCCCAGTGCTGTGACTCAGTGTGGGGCCTGTTAGGAGATTGCAAGAGACAGAGCTGAAGGGGTAAAGGTGATAAAGTAAGGACACCTTCAAGCTACTGAGGAATTAGCTGTGTGGCACACATCTTTGGCAGGCTAGGGACTAACCTTCCTCGTTCCTTCCTTCAAAGGGGTGCTAGTGTCAGGGACTAGTACAGACATGGGCTGTAGGGCCTTAGAGATCTTTTATGTTTACCCTCTTTTACACAGACGGAGAAACCGAGGCCCACAAGCAAGAAATAACTTGCCCAGATGTATATAAAGAGAAAAAGCCACAACTGCATTCAAGTGCAGGACTCAACTCTATGTCCCAACTGTTGCTGTTATCCTGTGACAAAATAGTGATTGTTAAGATTCAATGCATTATGGACACTCACTAAACTTGACCGTTAAATGACAAGAGAAGGAAATGTTGCTAACAGGATTTCTAGCAGGAGAGCATTCACTTTTTCATCAAGTATTTATTGAGTCCCAGAGGGGACTCAAATTCTTCTTCTTCTAGATGCTCCAGATCAGATACCATTTTAATTTCATTTGCTCTCTCTGAAAAATAAGCAGGTATAGACTATATGGTTTCTAAAGGCTCTACCAATTCTAAAATAAATACATGAATTTATTTTCTACTTCTAGTACATCTTGCATAGCTATAATAGTAAATCAAACCCCAATTATTTCTAAAGAAGCTCTAGAACCCTCCATGATTATCGAAGTTTATTTCCAAAATTCTGACTACCATCTAATATTGTGACATGTGTCCTTTATTTATCTAATGGTTTTATAGTATATATCTGACCTGGAGCATCTGGAAGGGTATTCACAGCTGACAACAGAAAACTAGAACCAGAATTTGAGTCCCCTTACACTTGCTGGCCCTTGAGAAAAAGTGACCTATTTAAATTTTAACTTTCTCGTCTGTTCATTTGTATTATCAAAGTTTTTATTTGAGAGAGGTTTTTGGTAATGAGTTGATCAGTTTGGCAACATACTGGGAATGTATTAGAAAAGACTGTCATTACTGGGCGTGGTGCTCATGCTTGTAATCCCAGCACTTTGAGAGGCCAAGGCAGGTGGATCACCTGAGGTTAGGAGTTCAAGACCAGCCTGGCCAACATAGCGAAACCCCGTCTCTACTATAAGTACAAAAATTAGCCAGGCATGGTGGTGCATGCCTGAAGTCCCAGCTACTAGCAGGGCTGAGGCAGGAGGATCACTTGAACCTGGGAGGCAGAGGTTGCAGTGAGCCAAGGTCGCGCCACTGCACTCCAGCCTGGGCAACAGAGCGAGACTCCATCTCAAAAGAAAAGAAAAGACTGTTATTATAAGCCCACCTTTCTCTCTCTCTCTCTCTTTCTTTCTTTCTTTTGCTATCTTTCCTTTCTTTGTTTCTTTTTTCAGGTGGAGTCTCACACTGTTGCCCAGGCCGGAGTGCAATGATGATATCTCGGCTCACTGCAACCTCTGCCTCCTGGGTTCAAATGATTCTTTTGCCTCAGCTTCCCGAGTAGCTGGGATTACAGGCACCTGCCACCATATCCAGCTAATTTTTTGTATTTTTAGTAAAGACAGGGTTTCACCATGTTGGGCAGACTGGTCTCGAACTCCTGGCTTCGTGATCTGCTTGCTTCGGCCTCCCAAAGTGCTGGGATTATACCTGCCACCGCACCCACCTGAGCCCACCTTTCATGCTGGCTTCAGCTTACTCTCCCAACGCTCTTTCCCATGATTTTACTTTCACTCATTCCGTTATAACCAGACGGATCTTGGCTATTTCCTTTGATCCTGTGTGTTTCCTGCATTCATATTTTACTAATGCTGCTCTCCACCTGGAAGCACTTCTTTTCTTTTGTCTGAATTCTTCCTCTAATCTCACCACCAACATTTGTATGTCCAAATCTTCCCATCCATCAAACCTTAGTGTACAAGGTAATCTTTCTTTTTAGGAGTGAATGTCTCCCTCAGTGGCGCTCCCAGGACACTTTTTGTATGTACCTCTCAGGTGGTCCCTGGTAGACTAAGTGGCACAGAGGTTAGGCACATAGGACCTTCAGTCATACCACCTGAGTTCAAATCTCCAGGGCACTTTGGCTAGGCCATGTTGGGAAAGTTAAACAAACAAAAACTTTCCATGCCTCAGTTTCCTTATCTGTAAAAGTGGAACTAATGGGAGTTCCTATCTCTTAAGGTTTCTGTTAGATTTAAATGAGGGTGTAAATATAAATTATTTATTTATTTATTTTGGAGACAGAATCTCGTTCTGTCACCTGGGCTGGAGTGCAGTGGCACAATCTTGACCCACCACATCCTCTACCTCCTGGGTTTAAGCAATTCTTGTGCCCCAGCATCCTGAGTAGCTGGGATTATAGGCCCATGCCACCAGACCCAGCTAATTTTTGTATTTTTAGTAGAGATGGCATTTCACCATGTTGGCCAGGCTGGTCTCGAACTCCTGACCTCAAGTGATCCACCCACCTTGGCCTCCCAAAATGCTGGGATTATAGGTGTGAGCCACTGCACCTGGCCCAATATAAAGCATTTAGAATAGTGCCTTGCCTGTAGTGAGTGTTTAATAAATGCTAGCTGTCATTATTGCTCCTCTCCTTCTACTTCATTTTACAGATATAACATCTCTGGGCCAGGCACAGTGGCTCACACATGTACTCCCAGCACTTTGGGAGGCTGAGGTGGGAAGATTGCTTGAGTCCAGGAGTTTAAGACCAGCCTGGCCAATCTGGCAAAACCCTATCTCTACAAAAATTAGCCGGGCATGGTGGCACATGCCTGTAGTCCCAGCTGCTTGGGAGGCTGAGGCAGGAGTATCTTTTGAGACCAGAATGTGAAGGTTGTAGTGTGCTGCGATTGTGCCATTGCATTCCAGCCTGGTGACAGAGTAAGACCCTGTCTCAAAAAATAAAATAAAAATAATAACAAATCTGTCTTATGTTCCCTCATAGACTTTATACTTTGAAGGCAGGAGAGCATGTGCCTATTCTTTTTTTTTTTTTTTTTTTTGAGATGGAGTTTCGCTCTTATTGCCCAGGCTGGAGTGCAATGGTGCAATTTTGGCTCACTGAAGCGTCCG
The DNA here is from genome assembly GCF_009761245.1 of Sapajus apella. Lineage (NCBI taxonomy): Eukaryota > Metazoa > Chordata > Mammalia > Primates > Cebidae > Sapajus > Sapajus apella. The sequence goes on from NW_022436974.1 coordinate 15,205,112, forward strand.
CCTCCTGGGTTCAAGCAATTCTGCCTCAGGCTCCCAAGTAGCTGGGATTATAGGCGTGAGCCACCACGTCCAGCTAATTTTTTGTATTTTTAGTAAAGACAGGGTTTCACCGTGTTAGTCAGGCTGTTCTCGAACTCCTGACTTCAAATGATCTGCCCGCCTTGGCCTCCCAAAATGTTGGGATTATAGGTATGAGCCATCTTGCCCCGTCAAGCCTGTTCATTTTTTTGAAGCTCCTTTTGTGCCTAGAATATAGTAACTCACAAAACTAATTATTTGACAGATTTTAGAAAACTGAGGTCCAACTCTTTTCCTCCTTTTCAGATCCACAAGGTACCTTTTCATGAAATAAGTGATTCCATGAATTAAACAGACTTATTGTAAGTAAATGTCAAAATGGACATTAGATTAAACAGTCTATAGTTAATTGCATGTTAATGCATGTGATAAGGACAGACCTTTTTAAAGAATGTTACATGTGGTGTATAGCTATTTAACAGTAGAACCTGGACTCTGGCCCAGGGCTCCCAACTCCCAGCCCAGGGCCCATTCTACTGCTCCAAGTTGCTGGATTGTATTATCTTTGCTTCCCATGGCTGTGGGTCAGCCGGGCTCTGTCTGGCCATGCACAACAACCAAAGCCACCGTGAAGCACAGCTCACTCTGCAGGGAGCAGCCTCACCCGTGATCCATAGACAAATTGGTGGAGAAACATGTATTAGTGGAAAATATTACATATTTGTCCAAAGCTCCATTGTAGTCAAGTTTTCAGGTCAAATTCAGATCTATTTCTGAGATAGTTTCTACAGCTCTGTCTTACATCTTTGCAGAGACACTTTTTTGGCCTGTGTTCATGGATTTATGCCAAACAGCAGTTTACCCAACACTGTGATTGATTCATTTGTTTGTTTTCTATACACTGTTTGGCTTTTCCTATATTTGGCTTCAACTGAGGACTCTCAGCATATGCTCTGTGTGGCTACTCAGACGTTTTGGTATATTTTTTGATTTTTTGTTTTGAGATGGGGGTCTCACTAGTTTGCCCAGGTTTCTCTCAAACTCCTAGATTTAAATGATCCTCCTGCCTCAGCTTCTTAAGTAGCTGGGATTACAAGCATCTGCCACTATGCCCAGCTTATTTTTGGATCTTAATATAAAAATAAAATAAAATTAGAACAAAGGCCAGGATTTTTCTAATAATAAATCAGGGACTCGACTTTTTTTTTTTTGACTGAGTATTAACTTCAATTTAATTCTTCTCTTCAGTGAATTTCACAGCATTAATGTTAAAGCATAATTCAGGTCAAGTAGAATATCAGCTCCTGGTGTGTCATTAATAATACCTAGTTCATGAATAAGAGCCACACAAAGTAGCACAGGTCCACAGAAATGGGCCTGGAAAATTAGACCAAATAGAGTTCAAATAAATTAAGGTATAAGATGCTGTCTTCTCCCTGCTGTCAAAGCAGCATGTCTTTTCTTGTAACTAACCTAAGACACAGGCAAAGTAGGTACAAGCCTATGGCATAGAGAGGTACCAGAAGTCTCAAAAGTTGATTCTCCAACCTGCTTCTTTTTTGAAAAAAAACTTTTAAGTTCAGGGATATATGTGCAGGTTTGTTGCATAGGTAAACTTGTGTCATGGGGGTTTGTTGTACAGGTTATTTCATCACCCAGGTGTTAAGCGTAGCACCCATTAGTTATTTTTCCTGATCCTTTCCCTCCTCCCTCCTCCCCCGTCTAGTGGGCCCCAGGGTGTGTTGTTTCCTCTATGCCTCCATGTGTTCTCATCATTTAGCTCCCACTTGTAAGTGAGAACATGCCATATTTGGCTTTCTGTTCCTGCATTAGTATGCTAAGGACAGTGGCCTCCAGCTCCATTCATGTCCCTGCAAAGGACATGATCTCGTTCTTTTTCATGGCTGCAAAGTATTCCATGGTGTATATGTATCACATTTTCTTTATCCAATCTATCATTGATGAGCATATAGGTTGATTCCACATCTTTGCTATTGTGAATAGTGCTGTGATTAATATATGCATGCATGTGTCTTTATAATAGGACAATTTAAATTCCTTTGGGTATATAGCCAGGAATGGAATTGCTGGATCAAATGGTATTTCTGTCTTTAGGACTTGGAGGAATTGCCACGCTGTTTTCCACAATGGTTGAACTAATTTATACTAAGTAAGTGTTCCTTTTTCTCCAAAGCCCTGCCAACATCTGTTTTCTTTTCTTTTTTTTTTTTTTTTTTGGCTTTTTAATAATAGGCATTCTGACTGGTGTGAGATGGTACTCATTGTGGTTTGATTTGCATTTCTCTAATGATCAGTGATGTTGAGCTTTTTTTCATATGATTATTGGCCACATGTATGTCTTCTTTTGAAAAGTGTCTGTGCATGTCCTTTGCCCACTTTAAAAATATGATTTTTTTTCTACTTGTAAATTTGTTTAAGTTCCTTATAGATGCTGAATATTAGACATTTGTCAAATGCATAGTTTGCAATACTTTTCTCCCCTTCTATAAGTGGTCTGTTTACTCTGATGATAGCTTCTTTTGCTGTGCAGAAGCTCTTTAATTTAATTAGATCCCATTTGTCAATTTTTGCTTTTGTTGCAATTGCTTTTGGCATCTTTGTCATGAAATCTTTGCCTGTGCCTATGTCCTGAATGGTATTGCCTAGGTCAAACCTGCTTCTTATGCTTGGTGTTCCTACTTCTAGAGTAGTCTTCCATTGGCACTACTCCACAGACTTGTGTCCATTCCTTTGCTAATTCCTTCATTCTTCAAATGTTGAGTAGTGCCGCTATGTGCAGGAACTAGGAAGAGAAAATCGAGCAGGACACAGAACTTTTTGTCTGGGGGGAAGGCTGAAATAGGCATATAGTCTGTGTTTGATGATTATCATAATAGAGCTGTACCTATGGGGCTGCCAGTATAGGAGGTGACCCAGAGAAGGGGTCTCATAGAAAATCACAAGGAGAAAGTATGCATAGTGGAAACATGGTCCTCACAGGGGACAAATACATGAGCAAAGACAATGTTGAGTGTGAATGTCTCTGACAGGGTGAGTGCTTTAAGCTGGCTAGTGATTATTAAGAAAGTAGAATGAACAATAGCCTTCCAGTTTCGCAGAGTAAGCTGGTCAGAATTTGACCCACAAGCTAAGACTTGATAGGAAAGTGAGTGAGAACAGACAAAGACTGGAAACCTGGACCACTGCCCAGCTGGGGCTAAAGTGGGCTCTCAGTTTCTGGAGGACCAACTTAAGGCACTGGGACCAGAAATGGGGGTGCCCTGAGACAGGCACTAAAAGAGGAGGTCAGAAAATGCCAAGCCAATGTTACCTATTTGGTAATTTTGGAGAAAGTGGGCACTGGCTTGCAGCCTTGTATGCCAGAGGGAAGCCATAAATTAGATCTGAATTAATGTGGTTTATGTAATTAAAATAGGCAAAGCATGTGTTTGGCTTCAGGACTAGGAAGATTGCTGAGTTCCTGAATTATAATCACTCCCACCACTGCACTGTACCCCCAAAGAGCATATGCTCTTCCTCTTCCTTAGAATGCATCCGTGGCCTCTTCTTTGCCCTTCAAGTCTTGACACAAGTGTCCCCTCCTTCCCCGATGGCTCAGACTGTTGGGCATCCCTGTTCCAGGCTCCTGTAGCAATTAGCAAGTCCTTCCCCTTGGATCAGCACTCATCGCATTGGATTGTCCCTGTCTAATTTTCTATCTCCCTCTCCACTAGGCTGTGAGCTCTTTGAGGGCAGAAATTGCCTTTCGGTTCTGTATTCCCAGGTCCTAACCAAAGACTAAGTATATAGTAGCTGCCAATACATGTCTGTGGGTAAACTGACAGATAGATAGATGGATTGAATGGATGGGTGGATGACTGACCCAAATCAGTAAGAGTTTGCATTCTCCTTGGGAAGACAGACCTCAGAGTGAGTGCCAAGAAAAATGCTGAATATATTTTAAAGCTGTGGCAAAACATGGATTAAAAAAACAGGTGCCTTAGTCCAATTCAAACCTACTTGCAATTTTGTTGCTTTATATTCCTGTTCACACAAGCACTGTAATTTTAGATCAGGGTTTGCTTAGTAGGCAGGTTCCAAAGATATGGAAGGGGGAGCAATCTAATCAAAAAGGCTCAAACTAGGAGCCAAGAGGTCTAGCTTCTCTTCCTGATCCAGCCCCCTTCAGCTTCCCAATTATGTAACGCAGATGAGCTTCTTATCTCCATAGGCTTCCAGTCTCTGGCCTCCAGTCTTTCCCCTTTGTACCCATCCTCCACCCAGTTATTTTTTCCTGAAAACAAATTAATCATCTTGGTCATTTGCTTTAAAATCTCCTTGTTGCCTCCAGAGCAAAGTCCAGCTTCTTTGCAGTCAAGCGAGGTCATCCTTTGAGACTGGTCATCTTTTGTCAAGTTCCTTATATCCATTACTCCACGGCCCCTTTCCTCTAACCAAGCTCTTTCATGCCTCTGTGTTTTTTCTACACATGGGCTCTGATATCAGAACAACTTTCGACCTGGCACAGTGGTTCACACCTGTAATCCCAGCACATTGGGAGGCTGAGGCAGGCAGTTCGAGACCAGCCTGGCCAACGTGGTGAAACCCTGTCTTTATTAAAAATGCAAAAATTGGCCAGGCATGGTGGCAGGCACTTGAAGTTCCAGCTACTCTGGAGGCTGAGACAGGAGAATTGCTTGAGCCCAGGAGGTGGAGGTTGCAGTGAGCTGAGATCGTGCCACTGCACTCCAGCCTGGGTGACAAAGCGAAACTATGTCTAAAAAAAAAAAAACAACAATAACAACAACTTTCCACACTCAGTCCACCTGGCGAGCTCCTGTTTGTTCATCTTTTAAGACCCAGCCGGTGGAGCCCAAGAAGTTGCTTTCTCAACAAGGCCTCTTCTAACCTTTAGTGAATGTGAGCACCTCCTCCACTCTGCTTCCATAGCGTTTTCTCTTGTTTATGTCAGATCCCTTATAACTCTGATGGAAATTTGCTTACTCATCCATCTATCTCAGTTGCAAAACTCTGAGTTCCTCTAGGCCAGGGGCCATTATTAGTTGCCAGCACTTAAGAGGCTCTATGATATTTGCTGGTTGAAAAAAATCAAATGAGTTATACTGAATTTTACATGAACTGTCTCTCCAACTGTGACTGTTATTCACTTCTCTCTTTATATATAAAATCTAATACTGAGATTGGGCTTTGTGAGCTTTGATCACATAGTGGGCATTATTCTGTACCCTTTATATTTAGTAACAAAACTTAATTCTTATCTAAGCCCTGCAAAGCCCACATTACCATTACTATTACTACTATTTACTGGCCGGGTACAGTGGCTCATGTCTATAATCCCAGCACTTTGGGAGGCCACAGTGAGAGGACTGCTTGAGCCCAGGAGTTTGAGACCAGCCTGGGCAACATAGTGAAATCAAGTAACTACAAAAAAATTTTTTAAATTAATCTGGCATGCTGGCATATGTCTGTAGCCCCAGCTGCTCAGGAGGCTGCAGGGGGAGGATTGCTTGAGCCAGGGAAGTGGAGGCTACAGTGAGCTGTGATCATGCCACTGCACTCCAGCCTGGGTGACAGAGCAAGACCCTATCTCAAAACTAATTAATCAAATACTACTATTGTTATTACTTTAAAGATAAAGAAACTGAGGCCTAAAGAAGCTAAGTATCTTTCCCAAGTTATACTTAGTAGGTGGCAAAGCTACTATTCAAATTGAAATCCCTCTCTTTCAAACTTTAAAACACATGACCTTTCCACAATACCTCTCCTTCCCCAAAGGCTTGCACCTAGTAGGTTCTCATTTGGTTGTTTAATTGCTCTGAACTGCTTTGACTAGGACTCTGAGAATCAGGCTCACCCCAACTTGCAGCTGAGGCCTGGCCATTGCCATGACTCATCCATGAAAGCCTAGACAGCCACATCTGAATGCTGGCGCACATGGAGATGAGGCCCAGATCCTCTTCCTGGCAGGCAGCTGTGTCTTCTAGCACATGGAACCAGCATTCCATTTCCTGGGATCAGATGGAGCCCTCAGCAAAGAGGACCTCTCACAGTTCATGGGTTTGTCCTGATACGTAGCCCAGAAAATGTCTGCTTCCTGGCTCCCTGGAGAATGAGAAATTATTAGCTTCTGGGATGTTTTTCTAATCATTGAGCCCTCAAGGTGAAAGGTCTCTTGGATGGAAGTGAACAGACCAAGTTTACCCAACCCAGCTTGGCCTCAGACAGCCCTGAGCCATACTCCATTAGGGCCCACGCAACAGCTGGGGCTTCTTCTTGATAGACTTTCTTCAGCTCCTTGGCATACTTTCCCTCCAAGGGTAGAAGGCTTCCAGCCCCCTGTGTAACTGACATAAAGCATAAATCCCACTGCAGAGCTCCCTTCAGGCTAGAAACTGCACAGAGCACTCAGAAGTTTCCTCTTCCTCTATTTTCCATGGCTGCTGCTAACCCTTCCGCTTATGGGGAGAACAGAGGCTCACAAAAGGATGTGTGCTCTTGTCCTGAAAAATGTCCCATAGGCATATAGGAGAGAGCCCGAAGGGGAGAAGTGTATTTACATGCTTGTGAATACCTATTGTGTACCAGCCGTCTTACATACACCTACTTTCTCATTTACCATCATGGCAATTATTTTCCTCTTTTAAAGACGTGTAAACTGAAACTGACGCTAAGCACAAGGACACTTTCTTTTTTCATTAATAAAAGAGATATTGTGAAACCTTTGACCTTAGGCCTGCCAAACAGTTCCTGAAGCTCAGCACTGGAGAAGGTAGGACATAGCCCCAGGTAGGATCCTTATGTTAAGACAGTCTGCTCGCTGTCTGAGACTCCATGATATTTTGCACACATTTTCCTGCTGGAATTAGGAATTAGATGTGGAGCCCAAATCCAGCTGTCCAGCACTGTGAAAAGGAGAAGCAGTTTGGGTCTTACAAAAAGATACTTAGACTAGGAGTTTGAATATATTTGCTTGAATTCCAGCTCTATTATTTAACAGATGTGAAACCATGCCTTGGTTTTCTCATCTGTAAAGGGGGAATAAAAGCTGCCAGTCTATTTAAGAGTTTTTGTGAACATTAAACAAGATAGTGAACGTATGTGTGGAGGCCTGCAGAGGCCTGGCCTACTCAAAAGTGAACAATTTTCTTCTCCACTGCCCTTTCTTTGGAGGTCCATTCATGATTGGACTGCATCTCATTCTTCAGGTTAATTTTTCTCCCACCCCTAGCTTCACCAAGCTCAATGAAGAGCAGTTTGGTATAGAGGAAGGGGCACAGACTAGAAACTGAGTGACTTGAGTTTGAGTCCTGATTTTATGAATTACTGGCTGTGAGGTATTCAAGTGAGTTGACAAGCCTCAATTTCCTCATCTGTTAAATGGGAATAGGATATCAGTACTTACCTTCTAGGGTTGCTTGAAGACTGTGGAAGAGGATGCATACACTAGTGCTTTGTCAATTGTAATATGCTATACAAATGCAAGTTATTCATCCAGCAAATATTTTTGACCACCTGGTATGGGTCAAGCATGTGCCAGGTGATGAGGGTACAAAGACAATAAGGCTTGATCTCCTTTGAGCTTGCAGTCTAATGATGAGACAGATAAGTACAGGGGTAATTACCACACAGGGTGGCATGTGCCATTATCAGGGGAGGAGCAGGATGCCTGAAGCACAAAGGAGGGGCACAGTGTGAGTTACCTATTGCTGCAAAACAAATTACCCAAAACTTTGCAGCTTAAAACAACAAACATTTATGATTGCATATCATTTCTGAGAGCCCGCAATCTGGAAATGGCTCTCAGTTGGATAGTTCTGGCTCAGGGTCTTTCATGGAACTTTCATGGACTCAAGCTGTTGGCTGCAATCTCTCTCTCTCTCTGTCTCTCTCTCCCTCTCTTTTAAGAGATGGGGTCTCACTCTCACTTTTATGACCAGACTGGTCTCGAACTCCTGGGCTCAAGTGATCCACCCACCTCGGCCTCAATCTCCCAAAGTGCTGGGATTACAGGTGTGAGCCACCACATCTGGCCTTCTGCAATCTTTAGAGACCTGACCCTTGACTAAAGATGCCAAATCTACTTCCCAGCTCACTGACATGCCTGTTGGCAGGAGGCTACATTTCCTTGTCATGTGGGCTTCTCAGTAGGTCTGATCAAGATGGATTTTCCCCAGAGATAGGCAAGAGAGAGAGCACATCTAAGAAAGCCCCCAAGAGGAAGCTGCAGTGTCTTTTACAACCTAATCTCATAAACAGCATATGAGATCTGCCATTTTCACTTCTGCCATTTTGTGTTCCTCACGGAGACCAACCTGATACAAAGTAGGAGGAGACAACACAAGAGTGTGAAAAGCAGGAGGTGGGGCTCACGGGGAGCCACCTGGAATGCTTGCCACTGCAGGTACCCAACACACTGGGAGAGAGGAGGAGCCAGGAAAAGTTTTTTGAAGCTTAAATTCAGGTGCATTTTTATTGCTTCTCACAGTTTCTGCTGGATATTGGGCTAGTAAGAGGAAACTTCTTATTTCAATTTAGATTATTCTGCTATTTAACGGAAATGACATTGTAAATAATACAGAGTAGACTTAGAGCTCTCCAGAGTCTACTATGGCTTTGCTGGGGGTTTCCAGAGCAGCTGCTTCCTGGTGAGGTCAGGCCCCACTGGCCCCTTGTATGGCCTTTCAAGTCCATAACCCACTCAGAGATGACCACCAATAGCCACTACTTGCCCCTATTAACAGTGCACCTGACACTGTACTGCAATCATGTGCTTATGTGTCTGATATCCCTCTCGACTGCCCTGAGTGGGCAAGGAACATGTCTCTGGCACACGGTTGTGTCTACCATCCAGCGGATGCTTGGCACTGTGCCTAACTGTTGGATGAAAAAAATGAATGGAATTTGAAAAAATTCAGAGGACACTGAAAATGTCATAGGATCAATACAGGTAAATAATAATGTTTATGGAATTAGGCTAAGTGTTACCTGAGTCTCAGGCCCTGTGATATATGCTTTGCATATTTTATTTCATTTAATACTCACAATAAGCCTATGATAGGTGTACTTATCCCCATTTAACAGATGAGGAAACTAAGATCATACAATTAGAAAATGGCAGAGCCTGGATTTGACCTCAGGCCTATCAGACTCCAAAGCCTGTGCAACTATTCGTATCACATCTGGTGTAGATCTCAAACAAATGATTGCAGATTTGAGGGACTTTTGATGACTAAAAAAAGATAAGAAAATTAAACAGCCTTAGGGAACAATTTGACAAACATCTAAAAGGCAGGTATTTTCCCTTCATACACGTGCCTGTATGTGAGCGTACACACACACACACACACACACACACACACACACACACACACACACACACACACACACCTTTAACAGATGAGAGGTATTTTTCCAGGAAAGCCTACCTTAAGTCTCACCTCTTCCAGGTAGCCTTCCTTGACTCACAGTGATGTTCGTCTCCCTCAAACTCCTGCTGCCCTTGCAATGATGCCATTCAGCTGGTATTTACCCTAAGGAGTCTTGATTTGTTGTTTATCCCATTTGTAACTCAGGTTCATGGGTTTCTTCTCCATATACTGAGAAAGATGGACTGCTTCCCAAAGGACCTTTCTGTTTTGCACATGGTAGGAAGTACTTCCTGACCCCAAAGGCACAATCAGCTCCTTGCAGGAAGGTCATGTTTTTGCATGTGGCAGGCCCTCACTGACAGCAGCGCTTTTACTCAATTAGGCTGGAAGAGCCCACTCTCTGTTGTTTCCTGGCTGATGGTACATTCCTAGAGATCCCTTATCATGTTCCAGCATCTAGCAGAGGGCATGGAGTGTAGGAGGTTCTCCATAAGGAAATCCTGGATCAATACATGAGTGAGTGAATAAATGAAATGGTGGAAATGATTTTAATTTAAATGAAAACCTCTAGCATCCTTGGCATTATTCCATTAACAGTAGACATCTCTTCTACTTGTTTTGTGCTTTGTCTTTCTCCAGGTAGCATCTCCTTTGGGCCCTTTTTCTTCCCCCGGCGATTTTGCCTGCAGAACTCGGACGCAATGCTCGAAATCAGAGTAGGCGTAGTTAGAAACACATGGACAAACTTTGACTTGGCTTATTTCAGACTGCCTGCCAACCCATCACCCTTGTGTTTGGACTCATTACCACATTACCTTCCTTTATTGCAAGTTGTTTTCATAACATGAAGCAATGCCCCAGCTTACAGCTTTATTTGCACAGGTTCTATCTGTGATCAGCTTCCTCTCAGATGCCATCCCCCATCTCCTGCAGTTGGGGAGGAGGTTATTCCTTCATCTTAGCTGTGGGTCCCACTGTCAAATGAGAGATTTCTAGGATGCCATCTCCAGCAGCTGCTCCTATACAGGATCGGAGGCCTCTTAGTCTCCCTCAGTGTCTCTGCTAGGACCTTCCCTTGTTCTACCTTTTTTTTTTTTTCTATTTTCTGCCTTACTGTCAGGAAGGCATACGGTGCAGTAAAGAGCGTGGGTTTTGCAGCTAGAGCTGGATTTTCATCCTGGGTCTGCCTCTTATTAGCTATTCAGCTTGGGCAAATCACCAAACTTCTTTGAGCCTTAATTTTCTCATTTGTAAACCAAGAATAATAGTATTACCCGCTTCATAGGGTTATTATTAGGATTGAGTAATACTGCAAGAGGTTCAGAACAGAGCCTGCAAATAATACACACTTCAGTAAATGTTAGCTATCACAACTATTATATGGTATGTTGACTGCTCACACTGAGGATGACATAGGTAGCAAGAGGCTGAGGTGAGTTTTCATCATCATCAACATTATGATGGAAAAAGAAAGAAATTCAGATTTATCTGCCAGCCATGGTGACTCAGGCCTGTAATCCAAGAACTTTGGGAAGCTGAGGCAGGCGGATGACCTGAGGTCAGGAGTTCAAGACCAGCCTGGCCAATGTGGTGAAACCCTGTCTCTACCAAAAACAAAAATTAGCTGGGCATGGTGATGTAGTCCTGTAGTCCCAGCTACTTGGGAGGCTGAGGCACGAAAATTATTTGAACCCAAGAGGTGGTGGTTGCAGTGAGTGGAGATCATGCCACTGCACTTCAGGCTGGGCATCAGAGAAAGACCCTGTCTCAAAAAAAAAAAAAAAAAAAAAAAAAAAAAGGAAGAAATTCAGACTTACTGAATACTGGACTGAGAGCCTTATTTACCTGAACACATTTAATATTTAGAAGGACCCAACTTGCTGGAAAACTTCAGGGGGTAAAGGCGTTTGCTCCATGTCACACAGCCAGGGTGGGAAGCAGGTTTTTGCGACCCGTTTCTTTCCCTGTTCCCCAGCAGAACCGTCTGGGGCCCACTGGTGCTTTTCGTTTTGTCCTTCTCAGATATGAACCCACGTATTTACCTTGATCATTGATAAGGTCATTAATTGAGAATATTAAGGCCATCCTTCTCATACACAGAGCTAACACTGCTGTGTATGTTTTGCTCCTACCTTTTTCCCACTCCTTTTTAGTGGCCTCAAGATGTCCTGTGAGTCCTGCTCCAACTTCTCTTTTCCACTCAGCCCCCCTGTCTCTGGTTTCCTGGCAAACTCTTTTTGCTATCTCTGGCCCTATCACTCTCCTCCTTTCATTACCCAGAAATTCATTCCCACGGCCTCATCTTACCCTGTGTCTGGGACTGTCTGTGCTAACCTCAGCAGGATTGGTATCTGAAGCCCAGGCCAGGCCTGAGCTGGTTCAGCTGCATGCCAGGCTGGGGCTGGGGGCTGGGGAGCAGTCATAGGGAACCAGGGGAATGACAGAGACAAGAAAATAGCTTCCCTAGCAGGTGAGGGCAGACAGTGTGCCTGGAGATGCCACAGAGGCAACTGAGAAGTTAGGACTGCTCTTCCAGGGCTCCTGGGAGATCTCACAGGGAGGAAATCTACAAGACCTTGGACCTAGGGGAGTTAGAATAAGGCAGGCTGAATGCTAGGTTCTAAACTGATTTTGTGTCCGGAGGAATTCAGTTCCAACAGGATCCAAAAATGGAGTGGAAGTGAGGATTTTTGAACAAGCCCAGTTTCAGTCTATTTGTGGCAATAAATCATTAGATTGTTCCAGAAAGTCCATTATTTTGGCATCCAGACTGAACGATCGAGGCTGCCTCTCCTACACAGAAATTACACTAAAAATCCTTTGGTAGACGTTGGATTCTGATTTTTAGTTCTGAAAAATCCATTCTCTGTACCTAACCCATGTTTCATTATCTACAATATCTAGGACATGATATATGCTATCATGATATTCCATTTTTCTAACTTCCTGGGATACTTTTGCTTACCATATTATTTCTTCTGTCAAATTTAAAATGTTTTAATTATGCAAGTAAATGATTATAAATAAATGAATACATTTTTTGCAATTTGTTTTTAAGAGATGAGGGTCTCACTAGGTTTCACCATGTTGCCTAGCCTGGTCTTGAACTCCTGGGCTCAAGTGATCCTCTTGCCTCTGCCTCTGAGACTTCTGGGATTATAGGCATGAGCCACCACACCTGGCCTGCAAAATGTTTTTAAAATAAACAGGTAGAGAGTAAAAAGTAAAAATCTTACACATTCCCACTTAATCCCATCTTCTTCTGTAAATTATCGTGCTATAAGTTTCTGCTGTAAGTTTCTCTGTGCACATGCAGTGGTATATAGGGTTAGGGGTTTGGGAAAGAGAAGAGTAGACTAACTTGGAAGAGAAGGAAGTATTTTATCCCTGGCATTAACTTCTTTGCATGTAGTAACTCATTCAATTCTCAGAACAACCCTATGAAATAGATACTGCATATTGTCATCCCTAGTTGACTGCTGAAACAGTTTAGGTAATCTCACCCAAAGTTCCAGGACTAGTAAGTGGCCAAGCTGGGATTTGAACCACAGAACTGTAACTCCAGTGTCGACATGGTTTACAGGCTGTGCTATGGGAGCCTCCTGGTGTTCTCTCTCTTTACTTTTTACTTAATTTATTGTGTAAATGAACTCTTCTACGAGCTTTTCTCCAGGTTAGATAGCTAGAAATGAAAAATTTTGATACGTACTTCCAAGTGGCTCTCTAAAAACTTTGATACCAACTGATACTGCCACAGAGTTTGAGACTGTCATTTCCCCTGAAGTTTTGCTTAATGCTGGATTTTATTGTTTATTCGTTTTTGACAACCGGAAGAGTAAAAATATTCCATCCTTAGTTTAAGTTAAATTTCCTTATGTACCCATGAGATTGAACATTGTTATATGCTTATTGACCACTTACATTTCTTTCTCGGTTTAATTATCTGTCAACTCCTTGGTTCATTTTTTAATAGTTTAGTTTAATTTGTATTTTATATTCATTTGTAAGTACTCTTTATGTATTAAGGATGTTAATCCTTTGTTGTATACTTGGTAAATAATCTGCTTTTTTTGCTGTTTTTAAACTGTTGCTTATGGTATTTTCGTTGTATGAAATTCATCAATTTAAAAAATAGTAAAACTGTATATTTAACATAGTTACTTATTAATATTTTGGATATAATTATATAAAAAATGACATTTGATATTTATTTCAAAATGACTCAGTGAGGGTGGGCAGATAGATAAAGCAAAATTGACCATGAATTTGATGATTGTTACGTCTGGTGATGCATAAAGAAGGGTTCATTGCACCATTCTCTCTACTTTTGTAAAAATAAATAGTTAAAACCCTCTAGTCAAATCGGTCCCTTTTGATAATGCTCTCTGTTCTGAAATTTGCTCAAGAGGAACTTTCCCATTTCCATACTACAGAAATAGCCTCCTATATTTTGTCTTAATATTATTTTTTTTTCATTTAGCTCTTTAGTCAGGCTGAAAGTGTCCTTGTGTTTGATAAAAATCTAATTTTTATTTTATTTTATTTTTTATTTTTGAGACGGAGTTTCGCTCTTGTTACCCAGGCTGGAGTGCAATGGCGTGATCTCAGCTCACCGCAACCTCCGCCTCCTGGGTTCAGGCAATTCTCCTGCCTCAGCCTCCTGAGTAGCTGGGATTACAGGCACGCGCTACCATGCCCAGCTAATTTTTTGTATTTTTAGTAGAGACGGGGTGTCACCATGTTGACCAGGATGGTCTCGATCTCTTGACCTCGTGATCCACCCGCCTCGGCCTCCCAAAGTGCTGGGATTACAGGCTTGAGCCACCGCGCCCGGCCTAATTTTTATTTTTTTGAGACAGAGTCTCACTCTGTCACCCAGGCTGGAGTGCAGTGGTATGATCTCAGCTCACTGTAACCTCCACCTTCTGGGTTCAGGCAATTCTCCTACCTCAGCTTTCAGAGTAGCTGGGACTACAGGCTTCCACCACCATGCTCAGCTAATTTTTGTATTTTTAGTAGAGATAGGGTTTCACCATGTTGGCCAGGCTGATCTCGAACCCCTGACCTCAAATGATCTACCCGCCTCAGCCTCCCAAAGTGCTAGGATTACAGGTGTGAACCACCGTGCCCGGCCCCAAAAATCTAACTTTTATTTTGCAAGTGGAAAGCTCATTATCCAGCGTGACTTATGGGATAATTCTTTTTTTTCTTTTCTTCCAATCTTACTGTCACCTCTATTTCTAACAAATTCCCATCTATGCACATGGTTGTTTCTGGGCACTAGAATGAATTTACTGAGTCTGCTCTGTTAACTCATTGTTTTCATTACCATCTGTCTTCTGAATGAGCTTTAGAATCAGCTGAAGTTTCAGGGAAAAAAATGTTTCTGGTTTTTTAATTGAGATTTTATTAGTTCATAGATCAATTTTTTTTTTTTTTTGATACAGGGTCTCACTCTGTCACCTAGGCTGGAGTACAGTGGTGTGATCTCAGCTCACTGCAACCTCTGCCTCCCAGATTCAAGCGATTCTCATGCCTCAGCCTGCCGAGTAGCTGAGATTACAAGCATGTGCCACCATGTCCAGCTAATTTTTGTATTTTTAGTAGAGACAGGATTTCATCATGTTGGCCAGACTGATCTCAAATTCCTGATCTGCCTGCTTTGGCCTCCCAAAGTGCTGGGATTACAGGCATGAGTCACCACACTGAGCCTGATTAATCAATTTGAGGAAAATTGACACGTTTATATTATTGATCCTCCATCCGGGAAATGGTACATCTCTTCCGTTATTTTTTGTTGTTTAGTGAAATCATAAAGAATATTTCTTCCTAGATTTAAGTATTTTTAGATGCTGTTGCTTTTATGAACTAAATCTTTTTTTCCCATAATGTTATTTTCTAAAACTTCCTATTCTCCTCATTGGGGAATTAATGCGAGAGTGTTACTTTTTCAATATTGGGCATCAAATACTACTTAGACAACTGTAGGTTTGCTAATTTCTCACCTTGTCACTGTTCCTTGTATATAGATAGCATCTCCTTTTCTGAAATTTACCTTTTCTTTCATAGTAGTGCATCCTTAAGTAATTCTTCAGAATGAGTGCATAAGAGGTAAATGTTCTGAATTCTTGGAGGTTAGAAAATGTCTTCATTTCACTTTCTCATTTTAATGCTGGTTTTAAAATCTGAAGTTATTGCTTCATTGCTGCCCAGCATTTGTTACCTTTCAGGTGTCTGAAAGCCAATCTTTTTTTTTTCCTTTCTTCCTTTTTTTTTTTTTTCAAGGGCTGGCTGTGAGTGGCCAGCCAGGGTTGGGGATGAGCGTCGGGTTTCGTCCAAGCACTGTTGAAGCAGGGAACCGCAGTGACTCTTGGTGACAAAAGTCCCAGCCAATCTCATTTTTGTTTCTTTTAGCTAACCTGTCTTTCTCATAGTTTAATACTTTTAGGGTTTTCTCTTTGTCCTTTTGGCTCTGAACATCCTTAGGGTTTGTCTAAGTAAGGAGCTTTTTAAAGTTTATCTTAGCTGACACTTGGTAGGTCTTCTGTCTTAAGCCTTTCTTTAAGTTGTGGCAAAATTTTCTTTTATTATTTTTTTGTGAATCTCTTCCCCACCAATTAGTTCTCTCCTGGCACTTCTTTTGGATGAATGGAGTCACTCATGCACCAATACTTTGTGTCTCTGTATTAGTTTGCTAGGGCTGTCATAACAAACACCATAAACTGGGAGATTTAAACAATAGAAATTTATTTTCTCATGGTTCTGGAGGCTGAGAAGTCCAAAATCAAGGTGCTGGCCAATTCAGTTTCTGGCAAGGACTCTTTTCCTGGCTTGTATATTGCTGCCTTCCAGCTACATCTTCATTTGGAGAAGAAAAAACTCTGGTGTCTCTTTTTTCCTCTTATGAGGCTGTCATCCTACTAAGTTGGGACCCCCCCCAGATGACCTCATTTAACATGTATCACCTCCTCACAGGCCACATAAAGCCATATTCATGGTTAGGGCTTCAAAATATGAATTTGGGAGGGAGGCACAATTAAGTCTCTTAATTGTTCTCCCAAATTTTCCATTTGTGCTATTTTCTGTATATTCAGAGATTTCCTCAGATTTAACTTCTTGATTAGGTCTTCAATTTCTGTCATATCCATTCTATTATTCACTCATCTTTTGCTTTATTTAGTTTTACTATCATATTTTTAAATTCCCCCTTTTTTGTTGTTTTTCCTTTGTCACAACAATTATATGTTCCTTTTCATAGCAACCTGCTGCAATATATTCATATCTTTCTAAGGATGATGTATTTAAAAATTTCTTAATGTTCTTTTCTGTTTATTTGATTATCTTTCCTCTGAGATTAGTTTTCAGTTGGTTCACCATAGTCTTTTTCTTTTTTAAGGCTGTTGAATTTTCTCGAGCATCTGGGGATCCTTGGCTTTCCATCCATATCTATGATTGAAGGATAGCTTATTTAGTGGGTATGTTATTTAAGTTTTTATCTCAGTTTAGAGGTATCTGTTTCCCCTACAGGCTCCTCTGATGAATGATGGGTCAGTCAGAACTCTGTGTGTGTGAAGCAGAAAGGGAGCAAGGCTTGGAGATGACCCTTTCCCCCACTCCTTCCTTTGCTAATCTGTAATGCCAAAAATAAAGAGGACTTTACTATGATGAAGCTACAGTTGACAGTCTCCCTCTGCATCTGTGGAAGGTGGCTGGGGTTACTTCCAGTCTTGCTCTCCTTTCTCCATCTCTTACACTCTAGCAGGTACCCTCCCCAGATAGGCAATTTACTTTCTTAGAATGAAGTTATGTGTTTTATCTGGGGTCAGCCCACCACCACTACTGCCACTGCCACCACCACCACCACTACCACTACCAATTGCAACTCCCTGTAGTGAAAGAAGAAGGAAAAGAATCTGTTGTTCAGAGGGCAGTTGAAGATTGATAATTCTGATGTTTGCTTCACAACCCCTCCTATACTTTTTGTTTCCTCTGAGCTTGGAGATTCTCTGCTCCTATGATTGAAAGAATTATTTCATCAGAGTGTTTAGAAATGTGTTAATACTCTCTGCTCTGCTACTCTTCATTAGTCTGATCCTGACTGCTTTCTATCCAGATTTTTATCATAATTTATATCTCCTTTCTTGTATGTTGGTGCTAGTAGGGACTTACTGATTTTAAAAGCTAATCACTGTCTTTTAAGGAATTTATGGTGGGAGGTCAAGTGTATGTTTGTGCTCGGCTTTCCTTCTTGATTTCCTTCCTCTTCTCCCTTTCCTTATTTCTTCTTTTGGTAATGGAAGTTTCAATAGAAAAAAATAAAATAAAATGTGGCATATATACACCATGGAATACTATGCAGCCATAAAAAACGATGAGTTCGTGTACTTTGCAGGGACCTGGATGAACCTGGAAACCATCAGTCTCAGAAAACTGACACAAGAACAGAAAATCAAACACCGCATGTTCTCACTCATAGGCGGGTGTTGAACAATGAGAACACATGGACACAGGGAGGGAAGCATTACACACTGGGGTCTGTCAGGGGTAAATAGGGGAGGGACAGCAGGGGGTGGGGAGTTGGGGAGAGAGAGCATGGGGAGAAATGCCAGATATAGGTGTTGGGGAGGAAGGCAGCAAATCACACTGCCATGTGTGTACCTATGCAACAATCTTGCATGTTCTTCACACGTACCCCAAAACCTAAAATGCAATTTTTAAAAAAAAAAGCTTCCCAGTCTACTCCAGAAAAAAAATAAAATAAAATAAAAATAAATAAATAAATAAATAAATAATTTAAAAAAAGAAATTTTCAAGAGAGTATGCTGTTGGAATACAGCTTCTTTGTTAATTAAAATAATTTTACTTAGGCAGGGCGCGGTGGCTCACACCTGTAATTCCAACACTTTGGAAGGTCATGGTAGGCTGATCGCTTAAAGTCAGGAGTTTGAGACCAGCTTGGCCAATATGGTGAAAGCCTGTCTCTACTGAAAACACAAAAATTAGCCTGGCATGGTGGCGCACAACTGTCATTCCGGCTACTTGGGAGGCTCAGGCATGAGAATCGCTTGAACCCGGGAGGTGGAGGTTGCAGTGAGCCGAGATCACACCATTGCATTCCAGCCTGGGTAACAGAGTGAAACTCTGTCTCAAAAAAATAAAAAAATATTATTCAATAAAATGTTCAGACACATATAGCATGGTTTTGAATCCTCACAATAATCCTATTATGTAGGAATCAAATTCGACACTTGATTAATGAGGAAGTGAATCTCAGGAAGGTTAAGTGAAGTAACTGAGGTCACACAGCTAATAAAGAGACCCAAAGTCTGACTCCAAAGCCTGCTTTACATGGCTAGACATTGTCTACATGGTTCTGTTATATTTGTTTTCTCTAGTTTTCAGTATGTTTATTTTTACTTTCCCCATTA
This sequence comes from Sapajus apella, assembly GCF_009761245.1. NCBI lineage: Eukaryota > Metazoa > Chordata > Mammalia > Primates > Cebidae > Sapajus > Sapajus apella. Next base: position 15,223,947 of record NW_022436974.1, read on the forward strand.
ATATGTAAGTTCCTTGAGGGTAGGAGTCCTGACTATAGTTTCTTTTTTTATTTTTATTTTTCATTTGAGACAAGGTCTTGCTTTGTCGCCCAAGCTGGAGTGCAGTGGTGTGATCATGGCTCATTGCAGTTTTGACTTCCCAGGATTAAGTGATCCTCTCACTTTAGTCCCCCAAGTAACTGGGACTACAGGCACACGCCACCACGCCTGGCTAATTTTTTTTATTTTTGGTAGATACAGGGTTTCTCTGTGTTGCCCAGGCTGATCTCGAACTCCTGATCTCAAGTAATCTACCCTTCTCCCTCTCCCAAAGTACTGGGATTACAGATGTGAGCCGCCACCCCAGCCTAGTTTCTTACTTGTATTCTGAGGTGCCTGACTTAATGTTCTACAAGCAGCAATCAGTTTAAATTTTGTGGACCAACTAGGTAAAGCAGTTAATTATAATTATGCTATCATCATGCATGATTATACATTAGAGTGGTACAAATGCTTTATTTGAGGTCTTTAAATTTTTATGTCCACTAAATTAAAGATTGGGTTGCAAATCGAAATTAGAACTAGAGGAAAGACTGGGCATGGTGGCTTACACCTGTAATTCCAGCACTTTGAGAGGCTGAGGCGTGTGGATCATGAGATCAGGAGTTCAAGACCAGCCTGACCAAGATGGTGAAACCCTGTCTCTACTAAAAATACAAAAATTAGCGAGGCATGGTGGCAGGAGTCTGTAATCCAAGCTACTTGGGAGGCTGAGGCAGGAGAATTGCATGAACCAGAGCAGCAGAGGTGGCAGTGAGCAGGGATCAAACCACTGCACTGCAGCCTGGGAGACAGAGTGAGACTCTGTCAAAAAAAAAAAACACTAGAGGAAAAGTCAAAGTTCAGCTTCTAGCTAGAGCTGTTAAAGCAACTGAAGGAAATAAATCTGCATAGACAGAAGGGAGATCAAGAGGAAATACCTGTTGATCTCTAATATGAGTTCTTGACAATTGTTTTTCTGTTTCTTCAATACTTTCATATGTTGAGATGACTAGAATTATGATTCTTTCATGTATTCCATAACATTCTCTGTCATATTTTTCTCTTGAAGCCTGTTTCAGGAAGAGCTAACTTTCTGAAGGACATAGAATCATCATGCCTTAACATTCCTAAAGATGGGGTACCCTGGGTTTGTTCTTTCTCTGTGTATATTTTTTAATATGGAATGCTTCATGAATTTGCATGTCATTCTTGTGCAGGGGCCATGCTAACCTTCTCTGTGTCATTCTAATTTTTAGTATATGTGCTGCTGAAGCAAGCATAGGTTTTGTTCTTTCTGATCCCATTTGGTTCATTAATTCATTCACTCATTCATTGACATCTATGACACTGGTTTTTAACCTGGCTACATAATAAAACCACCCAGGAAACACTTCTAAAATACCATTACCAGGTTTCACCCATAGATTAATAAAGCCTAGGGCAGGCCTATACATTTCTAAAGCTCCTCAAGCAATTACGATGCATATGAGGGTTGAACACCCCTGCCCAATGATATTTTAGGTCCTGTGCAAACAAAAGGGGATGCAAATACAAAGAAATAATTGCTAACATTGAGAATGCATACTGTATGTTGGGCATTATTCATAGTTCCTTATGTGTTTTAACACATTTAATCCTCTCAACAACCCTAGAAGGTAAGTATTATTCACCTTTTATAGGCAAGAAAACTGAGGCACAGAAAGGCTAGGTAACTTGCCCAAGGTAAGACATATAATATAGGAAGTGGCAGAATCAGGTCCTGGAGTCCATCCTCACTTTTCTATGGCCCATCCATATATCATGGTTGAGTAAATAATGAAAAGATAGGAGATATGTATCAAGAGGAACACCTAAAGTGACAGGTGGAGGAAGGAGATAGGTTCAGGAAGGCTTCCTATAGGAGGTGGCACTTCAATTAAATAGAGGAAAAATGGACACCAGAGCGGCAAAGTGGGGAGTAGTGTTCCTCAGGTTCCTACCTCCTTTGTCTTGCTACACAACCTGCCTTCCCTAGTCCCAGGAGCTCCTTCCTCCCTCTTCTCTACAGTGAAAACACTGGAATGCCTTCAATCATCCTTAACACGCCTAACATTTCATCTGGGAAGTCTGAAGTCATACACAATTACTCATGCAATTTTTCCTCCAAACAATAGGTCCTTCTGTGTGCTTCTCATTCAAATATATAAAGCTACACTCTGTTGTTTTAAAAAAGTCTTTGTTGTAGAAACAATTCACAAATGTGTCAAACACACATTGGTTCCCCACCCCCTTCTCTGTCCCCTCACCTGATTGGGATGCTAGCTTGCCAGGGATGTGTGCCCACTTGCCAACTCTGCCCAGAATGGAAGCTAGAGCTGCATTTCACATTACTTCTAACCAAGTAGGGCCCTAAGCTTAAGTTTGAGGTTAACCTCAGGGGGCATTTAGCCACACCTGCCACCCCCTCTGCCTGGCCTCAGGGGTGGGGACAGACTTCTGCTGGAGAAAGGGAAATGCTCTGATGCTGCTAATTAACTGTGGGAGGAAAGGAAGCCCTCGCCAGACACCAAAAATACCAAAGAAGAACATTATAAAAAGCAGCCTTTGTAGCAGCCAGCCACATCATTCAGCCCAACCCAGGCTGGGGCTGGAGGGAAAAATAACAACTCTCCCAGCCACTAAGTTCCCTGCATCCCAACTGGGCACCTCAGGAGGTCATGCCCTGAATAAGTGTCTGCTGGAGAAGGGGGTTCCAGGACCGTGGCGGGATTCTGGCTGCCTTCCCAGCTGGCCTTTGGCAAACCACAGGAAGCTGCCTAAAGCTGGCATGTTTATAAGGTGACTTGTGAGACTTCCTTAGAATAGCAACAGGTCTGTTTCATAATTTAAAAGCCAAGGAGTGTGTGTCTATAGAGGTATGAGGTGGAGCTGCAGGACCTTACCTTAGAGTCTGGGTAATCTCGCTCTCGCAGGTCGCTTTACCACCCTGTGCTTATCAATTTAGGGGCTGATTCTCGTTCTGTAGATGGGACTGTCTTAAACACAGAGAAAGAAGTGTCACCTTCCAGCCAGCCCAAGTCCCCAAAATTTGACTGCCACAAGGCTGAACTGAGTTTTAGGTATCTGAGAGACTCAGGGTCCAGAGGGGTGCTGTTGGGAAGGGCTGGAGTTGCTTCAAGAATTGGATTTGTTCACAAGTAGGAGGGCACTCAGGCTTTTTGACTGGGCCTTAAGCTCAAGAGACTGCAGAATTCCACCAGTGTAGGGGAATGAGGTAAAACTTGAGGGTGGCCTTAGAATGGAGGATTGTGGACCTTAGAATCTGAAAGCTGCCAGAGCTACATTGGAGGCTCTTGGAGGGCATGTTTACAGGGTATGCCTTATTTTATAGGGGCTGGGACTGATTCCCAAGACTGTAAATTGCCAAAACCTGGAAGTTGGGGTCCTAGGATTTCATACCAGGCAAGTTTCCCAGTCTCTCATTCCAATAACATTTTTGCATCTGGGCAGATGAGGGGGAAATTCCGCCACAATAATATCACATGTGCAGGATCCTCGGCAGCTGCACATGCGGTGGCACATGCCCTTCCCTCCCTTCCTGTTGATATAGAATCTCCTTTATAGACTCCTCAAGTGTCAGAGCTGAAAAGATTTTAGAAGCCATGTAGACCAATGATTTTGTTTAACAGGAAAGGAAACAGAGAACCAGAGGAAAATGACTGGCACAAGCACATACAGCTAGTTAGTAATCGCAAGGATTGAAACCAGTTTTGTTGACAACCAGTCCAGGGCTTTTCCCACACCACCACACCCTTTATAACAAATCACATTTGTATGTCAGGGGCTGTTACCCATTCCATATTGTAGTTCCCATTTTACTCTTTTCCATGAAGGATGCCTGGAACTGTAGCTTGCTCATAGTTGAATGACTTTCTGAAAAGTTTCCACTATTTGGTATTTTGACCAAAACAACAACAACAAACAAACAAAACCAAACCCTATTAGGTTAGAAAGAAAGAGGTTATCATAGCCAAATGCTGCCAATATGAAATGTGATCAGGGTGGAAGAGCAAATTCCCAGAGTCTAAGGCCTTGCTGCTCAAAGTTTTGTATAGGCCAGTAAGCGTGGGTATCACCGGGAGTCCCACCCCGACCTGCAGAATCAGAATCTGCATGTTCACAAGAGCATACATGATCTGACTAAGTCTGGGTAGTACCTCTCTGAGGCAAGGCTCTGCAAAAAAATCATTCTCTTCCTCTTCCTCCCCAAATGCTTAACATTCTACCACCTCCCTCTTGCTGCTTTCTTCCACATGCCCTGTCCCCAATGTTACTATGTTAATCTGGTTCTGCCTTTTCTTGAAATTTTAAAGCCACAAAGCGGTGCAAGGGGGTGCGGGGGACTGGATGTATTTTAAAAGGGGACAGAAAATGGAAACTTTTAGAGAAATAAAATATGGCCAATTGGGAAGATCTTTTGCAGCTCCAATGTCACGTTGTTAATGTTGAAATATAAACATCTACTATGTTTATATTGGCTTACTTGTAAAATCTTCAACTTTGGTTATATTTAGGAATTTGATGGCTTGGAAAGCATACTGAAAAACTCTGAGAACAAAAATATTTTTCCCCTTAACTTTATGGAAAATAAGAAAATCTCTTTCAAAAAAAAAATCCCAAGAACTTCTTTTCTCTACTTTCTTGATCGTCCCATCCACATGGCACCTTGGCACATTTTTTCCTCTTAGCTTCCTTGTTCTCTTTGTTCTTAGTTTGTTTTTCTCATTTCATTTACATTGTTAAAAATTCGATTTTTCTTATTATTTATTTTTTAAGAATTAGAAAACAGATAAGTAAAAGAAAGCACAACAGAATTCTGCTGATGTAGAAACAATGTAAACTTCTTATATAAAAGTATCTCAAACCTTTTTGTGCATATATTTGTTAACAAAAATGTGATAATTCAGAATATAATAATTAATATAATATTTACTTCCTTTTAAGTGGAACTATAAATTACTAACTTCTTTATATCTGTGAACATACCTCAACAACATTATTTTTGTTAAATTCTGCCATTGAAATTGTATCATGATTGGGTAATATTTCTATTGCTGGATATTTAGGTACTTCAAACTTTTCACTATTAAAAGCAGTATTGGGCATGGCACAGTGGTTCATGCCTGTAATCTCAACACTTTGGGAAGCTGAGGCAGGGGGATTGCTTAAGGCCAGGAGTTTGAGACCAGTCTGGGCAACATAGTGAGACACTCATCTGTATAAAAAAAAATTAGGCGGACATGGTGGCCCACCCTTGTGGTCCCAGCTACACAGGAGACTCAGGTGGGAAAATCCCTTAAACCTGAAAGGTCAAGGCTGCAGTGAGCATGACTGCGTCACTGTGCTCCAGCCTGCAACAGAGTTAAACCCCATCTCAAAAAAACAAAGAAGAAAAAAGGAAAAGAAAAATAGAAAAGCAGTGAAAAGCAACACTGCATATTCTTAATGATTTTTTTTTACCTTAAAAAACTATTTAATTAATTCAACACATAAAGGCATCATTACACTTGTGAAAATAATTTAAGATAACATGAAATCCTTTTTGACCCTTATTGCCAGCCCTGATTCCCTTCTTCTCCCTCTTCTCTTGTTCCAGCTCTCCCACTCCCACCCCAGCTCAAGGAATCGAATCGTCAACCCAACTTTTGATGGGAGTGTATGGGGTGCAGAGCACAGAATTAAGTGCTGCAAGGATTTCAGTCAAGGACACAGTCTCCACCCTAGTGAGGGAGAACAGGCATTCGTTCATGGGGGGGATGCAAACAACAATTCCAAGCTGTACACTGTACCACCAAGCGCAAGTTAAGGTTAGGCAAACTAAGCGCAGTCCCAATAACTGCTGAGTGCACGTGAAGGTCTCTTCAATCTTCAGCAGGATCACTGCTCCAGGTTTTCACTTGGCCTCCCTGCCTGTAATCTCTCCCTTTCAACCCATCCAGTTGACTGCTGATAAAATAATCTCAAAAGCCACTCTTCTGATATGTGTGATCTTGTTCATTCCCTACTCCTCTTATTCTGCCTGCTAAGCTTTCCCTCATTTCAAGACTCAGCTCAAACTTTAGTCAACGTGCAGCTACTGAACACATATTAGGTGCTGATCACGTCTTCTTAAGCTCTCCTCACTCTAGGTTCTGCAAGCAACTCCCTCCTCACTTTTTCTCTTGTAACAGATCCTACTTTGTTGGGATTGTTGTTTATTTTTCTGGCATACCTCGACCCCATACCCTGTCCTTAAAGTACAGGACCTCCATCTTATCAGTCTTGTACCCCTAGCACCCAGTACATTGCTGGGTACATAGTTGATGCTTAATATTTATCTGCTCAACAAAAAGAATAAATAAATGAGCTTCCCAGAAATGTCCCACTGTTTCTTAATGTACTTTTAGGATTTGGAGGTTACTTCTTGCTTAGAGTGAGAAGCAATTGCATTAGGTAGCAGGAGCAGAGGCAGCCTTTGAGGGGACGTGTCCTAGCTCCTTAAAGTAGTAAAGGGAGTTGTTGGCTCTCGCCCCATTCTAAGTCTTCGAATTCTGTGTTTGAAACAAACAGCCTATAGCTGTCTTTGCAATGTAAGAGGTACTAAGGAAATATTTGTCCAAAAAAAAAGGAAAAGGGTTTTTTTGTTTGTTTGTTTGAGACGGAGTCTTACTCTGTAGCCCAGGCTGGAGTGTAATGGCACAATCACAGCTCACTGCAACCTCTGCCTCCTGGGTTCGAGACAAAAAGAGATTCTCCTGCCTCAGCCTCCTGAGTAGCTGGGATTACAGACGCCTGCCACCTCACCTGGCTAATTTTTGTATTTTTAGTAGAGACGGGGTTTCGCCATGTTAGGCAGGCTGGTCTTGATCTCCTGACCTCAGGTTATCTGCCTGCCTCTGCCACCCAAACTAGTAGGATTACAGGCATGAGCCACCATGCCCGGCCAAAGGAAAAGTTTTAAAAAGATGGTAACTTTCCCTAGTTAGGAACTGAAAGTTTGTAAAGCTCAAATCTGTTCATGTTGCCCCCTTGCTTAAATCCCTTTGGTTGTTTCCCATTGCTATTAGGATAAAGTTCAGAATTTTAAACTTGACCAGCAAGACCCCACATGGCATGCAGGCTACCAGCCTCACCAGCATCCTGTCACATCATTCTTGGATCTCTTTACACTCCAGCCCCACAAGTCATTTCTTTGTTCCTCATGGGCATCACACTTCTTCAAAAATGCTTCTTATGCCTGGAACACTCTCTGCTATAACCCACACCCACACCCATGGCCTCACCCTTCCCCATGTCACCTGGATTATTGTCCTGTATCCTCTTGTCTCAGCTTAGCTGTCACTGCCTAGGGAAGCCTCTCTGGGCCGCACTCTAGATTAGGTCACCCCACTGGACACTTGTATAGCACTCTGTATTTTTCCTTTATAACCCTTTTTATTAGTATAACTTGATAGTTAAGTGTGTATTCTTGAATATTTGCTTCTCCCTCTCTACCTCCTGATTCCAGACTATAAATTTCATGAGGACAGGATCCGTGTCTATTCTGTTCACTATGTTATTGAAGGGGCCTTGCCTATATTATGTCATTTAGTTGAACAATCCTGCAAAGCAGATATCCTCATCCTTACTTGGCAGGTGTGATAATGATGTATGGAAGCTGGTAGACATGTGCGATAACGTCAAGATTTGAGCATGGTTCCATCCGTATTTCTAAAGGGGCTAGAAGTTTGTTTATTTGGGTTTTGGATTACCAAGACCTGAACTGGAAGTCCCCCTGAACTGGAGTCCCAGTTCCACTACTTTCTAATTTTATTTTATTTTTATTATTATTATTATTTAAGACAGAGTCTCACTGTGTCATCCAGGCTAGAGTACCATGGCGCAATCTCAGCTAACTGCAACCTCTGCCTCCTAGGTTCAAGTGATTCTCCTGCCTCAAGCCTCCTGAGCAGCTGAGATTATAGGTGCTTGCCACCATGCCTGGCCAATTTTTGCAGCTTTAGTAGACATGGGGTTTCACCATGTTTGCCAGGCTGGTCTTAAACTCCTGACCTCAGGTGATCTGCCCACCTCAGCCTCCCAACATGCTGGGATTACAGGTGTGAGCCACCATGTCTGGCTCTAATTTTATAATTCCAAGTGAGTCTCTTCATATATATAATAGGGATAATATTACTTATTTTTTCTATCTCATAATATTCCTTAGAGGATCAAATGAAATAATAGATATGAAGTGTATGGTAGACTGTAATCCACTGTACCAATAGAAGTGAAACAAGTAGCTATTTAAAAAAATTTTTTGCAACTTCCGCCTTCTAGGTTCAAGTGATTCTCCTGCCTCAGCCTCCCAAGTAACTGGGATTATAGGAGCACACTACCATGTCTGGCTAATTTTTAGTAGAGATGGGGTTTCATCATGTTGGCCAGGCTGTTCTTGAACTCCTGACCTTAGGTGATCTGCCTGCCTCAGATTTGGCCTTCCAACATGCTGGGATTACAGGGATGAGCTCCATGCCCAGCCTCAAGCAGCATTTTTTAACAGGCTGAAGCCTATAATGGCTGCTGCTTATCTGGCTGGCCACTCTGGACATGAGTTTCTTGAATAAAATTGTCAGTGTGGAGACACCGAGTCCAGATGTCTCTGTACATTATCTAGGGGAGGTTGTTAGCCCAGGACTTAAAATAACGACAAAAAGATTAATTTTGAATGACTGCATCCATTTTACAGAGAATTGTGCATGTAGTTTTTACATAATGTAAATAAGGTCAATAAAGAATATGCAGTAGAGTTCTAGTACTTAACCTCTAGTCCTGGCTCACTGAGGAAAAGATGAAATGGTTAGTTAAGTGTAGTTAATGATTAGCATTAATGGTTAAGCACTTAGGCTTTGGAGTCAGACATTTGCATTCAATTCTCTCAGCTCTACATTTATCAACAAGGAAAACTTGGGCAAGTTACTTCTCTACAGCTTCATTTCTACATCTGCAAAATAGATTTACCCCTCAAATTGTTATAAAGACTAAAACTAATAAAGTAAATGCCTGGCATACAGGAAGCCCTCCATAAATGTGGAGCGTTATTACCGTCCCAGTCCACTTTCTTTCTTGGCTTGCTGATCCCCGTGCACCTATTTGTTGCATGTTTCTTCCATTCCCATTGGAATGATGATTTTCAGGTGTCAGTGTCTTAAATACTACCGGCTGAGAACACTGCCTCTTAGTCTGCATCTGCTCCCAGCAAAGCCCATCTTGTATATAAAGAGATCTCTTCTCTTATGCTCTTTGCACAATGACCCCCACCAGTTTCTTGTGCTTCTAGGGAAGCTTCTATTTATGCAGAGCAGAAAATTTTTCTATTCCTATTTGAGAAACTACATGTCTTGACTCAGCTACTTTTGAGTGGCACACTATGGGTGGGAGGATTTTTATTGTCTTTGGCTTTGGACACCAAAAGGATGTGCAATGTGGAGCCACAGTGAGGCTACTATTAATATCACATAGGCTACGTAAGATTCAATTCATTATTAATCTTAAGATGGAAGTCTTCTGTAATTTTAAACTAGGAGCCGGAAATTCAAGCTATAGCATTATACTCTGGTTTGTGTGTGTGCTTTTGTATGGCATTTATTGAGACACTACTGTATTCTATTCTCTGGGAAGACTACAAAGATGAATGGCACTGCATCTTCCTCTCATCGGAACTTGCAAGCCTGTGTAGGAGATAAACAAAACCACAGATAATGGGAGGGAGTGAGCAAGTATGGGAGGAAGGACATTCTGGGAGGGGCCCCCTCTTCTCGGGACTGGGTACGGCGTGGTAAAGAGAGTGAAAAGATGGCAGGCTCTGTCCATCACTACACTGGGCCTGAGCAAGCCACTTGCCCTTTCTGAACCAGTTTTCTCATGTGAAAACAGAATAATCATGCTTACCATATACGATTCATTGTGCAGATTGACTGAGCTAGGGTACATAAAGTGCCAAGCACAATGCCAAGCTAATTGTAGATAGTATTAGCCAGATGGATAAAATTATGATTAATATCCAAAGGTGTAGATAGTTTTTAAAATCTTGTTAGCACATAGAGGCAATGGAGGAGACTTAATAAAAGAGACCTTAACTCTCATCCCAGTAACATGGTGGCCGTAGACCATCTTCCCAGATATACAACTCTGCTTTACCAGTAAATGCGAAGTGCTTCCTGCTAAATATGTGCTACTCTTCTGACACAGATAGTGATATCCTGTGGTCACTTCCCTCCCCAAGTCACATGTTAGGTAGTGGTTTCATGCACACCCTACCCAAGATGGTGGATTATCTGACTGTAACAGTGAAACAGGAAGAATAGTGGTTTCAACTGAAATAAGAGACTATTTATTTTACAGTAAATAACTTCCATTCTCATCAGTTCCCTGACCAAACAATGAGCAAGCTGTAATGTGAAATGATAAGGAAGCCAAGGCACAGCTTTTGGAAAAGCTGGAGGCCTCCTTAATATGGAACTCAAATTCTGTCAACAGTAGCATGCCAAATAAGACAATGGCTGAAGACCACTGTGGTCAGGATAATGACTGTAGCAGATCATGGAGGGCAGAAAGGCGCCTGGCACCATACCTGTAAGTGCAACTGCACTTCCCTCCATAAAACTGCTGTTTTGCACTAGAATCTCACATTTGGTTTGACCAAGGTAGGAAAAGTGATCCAGACTGGAATAGTCACTCAGTGGAAGCCAACCCAGCTCATTTATGATAAAACTCCTTGATTTATGGGAAATATGGAGTTTCTAGTAGGAAAAAATGAGGCTATAGGTGATATCACAGTTGTTATTCATAAGAAATACCACTGTGGACTTTCTTAGGTTTCCAAAAGTATTATTCTTACAGGGGAAATTGTAACATCTAAAGGCTTTATTGGCATTAATATGGTTGTGTCTATATTCATCATGATGACAATAATCACGGTACCATTTTTGAGCTTTCAGTTTAGGTCACAGAGATTTGCTTCTGAGGACTCCGGGCTTTGGTTAAAACTGTACAACCCTTGGAGAGGGATTTATGTTCAGGATCTGGGCTATAAGCTCCATAAGGTTAGAGGCCTTTTCTATCTTCCTCAGGATGGTGTCACACACAGAGTTCAGCACCGTGTCCAGTGCAGGATGAGTGTTCAGTCAATACTTCTTGCAGTATTTGATTCGACATTCATTGCCTCTTTTAATCAAAGCCACCCTGAAAGCTTAATATTATAAGCTCTAGTTGTGAACAGTAAAGTTTGCCTGCTCGTTTCAATGCTACATAGTTACACATGTGATGGGGTATTGTGGAGGTGAGAGAAGGTTGCTCTGTAGTGGCATGATCCCCGAACTTAGTGTGGGGAATGGAGGAAAATATTCCTTATGTGAAGTTTCTTCCACAGAATTGGGCAGGAGAGGGTGGCTCTGTTGGCCATTTGACTAGAGAATGAGCCCAAAACCATGTTCACAGGGAGAGGGAGCATCAGGTAGAGATGTTTGGAGAATACTGGGGAACCACAATAACCGTCCTCACAGAGCCAGGCCCCACACAGAACGGAAGAGACTGACTGTCTTGTCCTGTATAGGCCTAAAGGGCAGAACGCAATACAAGTTTTAGGGAAACTTATTTTGGCTTCATACAGGGAAAAACATTTAACCCCTGCTAATGTTTAGAAATAGAATAGATCACCTTGCAGGCAGTAAATCCTCTGTCACTGGAGGTGTCCAAGGAGGAATCACATGATCACTTGAGAGGGATATTGGGAAAGGGATTTAAACATTGACTAAGTGGAGAGAGGCACTGAGTTAAATGAATATCTCCTTTGTGTCTCCTGTATCCTGTGATTTTATAATCCTTTATTTGAAATTTGTGAATATGGCATTGAAAAATGAATGTATTTAAAAGGAAGCTAAGTAATAGGTCCAATTGTGTGAGTCTACGAAATCCCCTAGGGCAGGATCTCCATCTGTGTGAAAGAGCACTGTGTTCCCAGCACCCATGCTGATGCCTGGCACATGGCACACCTTAATTAACATGTGTTAAATGAATCAGTGGAATTCTGCATATGCTAAGGACTTATGCTGTGTGCTTCTCCTTCCCAAGATGTCATGGAGTGTGACAGGAATGAAAACTGAACCCAGATCAACCTTCTTGTTCCTCTTTCCTATGTAGAGAAGTTTGGTCTAGAAGGAAATATTTGCACTTACTTGTGGCTTAACTGTTTGACTCACGTGGTCTCTTTCTCTGGAGAAATGCCTCAGTGTGTATATTTTCTGGTGGCCCCACTAGCTCAGGAGCTATTTGTGAGTAAACCATGCAGAAGCCAACTTGTGGAATCCTAGGATGAGAGGTCCGGCAGAGGCCTGTGAGATGCCCCTCTCTGTGATATGCCAGAGCAAAGGGACATAAAATAATAGACAGAAAACCATAATCCAATACGGGAAGTCACCCCAGAGGTGACCCTGGAGAAACCCCAGAGAGAGATAAGTGTGTCTAGCATATCTTAGGGGCTCAATCTGGCATACTGAACAAGTGAATAGAGTATGGTGGCATCCGGGAAGGGTGCTGGACTTGGAATCAGGAAGCCTGCACTCCCCTCCGGATCTATGTGTCACTGACTGTCTGTGTGACCTTATCCTCCCTTGCTGTTATTTGGGACGACCTGGCATTTAAACAATTGTTCTATTTGGTGAATACCAGTTGTAGAGACAGAAGAGCATATTTGTCTCAACTAGTTGGAAATGGAAAGTGAGTGACTTCAAGGGACACATTTACAAACTAGAGTAAGTAGGATTGCGTGTATACTTGTATGTAACACGTGAAGAAAGGAAGGTGGTCCAAAGCAACCCCTAGATTTCTGACTTGGGCAGCCAGTGTATGGCAGCAACATTTACTGAGATGGGAACAAGCAAGCAGCAACAGGTTTGAGAGGAAGCTGATGATGGGCACCTTGTGCTCCCAAAGCCCACGCACTCAATAATACTCTGGCCCTTTGGCTCTTTCCCTCCCTCTGTGACTCTAAAAATAGGCCCACTGCATGAGAGGGGTGGGCAAATCAGGCAGCTCCAAACGCGACGGAACCTCAAGTTATGCTTCCTGGTGCTGGAGTGCTTTATGGGGCTGGAGTAACTCGGTCCTAATTTCATCCTTTTTCTTATTGCTAAAGCAGCCCCAGAAGGCAAATATGGAGATCTGGGACCCGCAAACCTAAAATTATAAAGAAAAGAGGAGAACCAGGGGTGGCGTCAAGATTAGAAGCTGGTCTCCTTCCAGAGCTTTGCATCCTTTAATGCACTCGCCCACAATCTCCCTGTTTTCCAAAGACCAACTGCAGGCTTGACATCTGCAGCCATGTCAGTGAATAAATGAAACTAGAAGGAAAAAAATACAGTTATCTGAGGACTGGGAATGGCTGGGAGCATACAGCTTCATGTCAAACTGAGGAAATGGTAGGATGGGTATTGATACGTTATCAAGATCTCCCATGGACACAGCTACCACTCTCATCTGAGCCTCATTTCAGTACTGCAGGCCTGGGTAGAGTTGGCTGACCCCAGCAGCACTGTGCTGGAGAGCAGAGAATGACAGTCATGCCATGGTGCCTTCCGAATATCACTGTGTAGAGAGGACACACCTTTTTGAGATGGAGTTTTGCTCTCGTTGCCCAGGCTGGAGTGCAATGGCACGATCTCAGCTCATAGCAACCTCCGCTTCCCAGGTTTAAGCAATTCTCCTGCCTCAGCCTCCCGAGTAGCTGAGATTACAGGCATGTGCCACCACGCCCAGCTAATTTTCGTATTTTTAGTAGAGATGGGGTTTCCCCATGTTGGTCAGGCTGGTCTCAAACTATCAACCTCAGGTGATCCACCCACCTTGGCCTCCCAAAGTGCTGGGATTACAGGCGTGAGCCACCACGCCCGGCCGAGGACGCACTCTTTATAGCAGCAGGAAGAGAAATAAAAGAGGTAAGTGTGGGGATAGCAAATGTAAAAATATGAAAAATTATGCCCCTCATCTTTAATTTTTAATTTTTTTGAGATAGGGTCTTGCTCTGTTGCACAGGCAGTAGTGCAGTGGCATAATTAGGGCTCACTGTAGCCTCAAACTCTTAGGCCCAAAAGATTCTCCTGCCTCAGCTTCCTACTTAGCTAGGACTACATGCATGTGTCACCACACCCAATTACATTTTTTTTCTTCCATTTTTTTGTAGAGATGATGTCTCACAATGTTTCCCAGGCTTGTTTTGAACTTCTGTCCTCAAGCGGGCCTCAAGTGATCCTCCTTGGCCTTTTAAAGCACTGGGATTACAGGCACGAATGACCACACCAGGTCTTTTTTTTGTTTTTGTTTTTTGAGACAGGGTGTGGCTCTGTTGCCCAGGCTGGAGTGCAGTAGTGTGATCTCGGCTCACTGCAACCTCTACCTCCTGAGTTCAAACCATCTTCCTACCTGAGCCTACCAAGTAGCTCTGATTATAGGCATATACCACTATGCCCAGCTAATTTTTGTATTTTTTATAGAGATAGGGATTTGCCATGTTACCCAGGCTGGTCTCCAACTCCTGGGCTCAAGTGATCCTCCTGCCTTGGTCTCCCCAACGGCTGGGAATACAGGCATGAGCCACTGTGCCCATCTCTCAAGACTTCATTTTTAAAAAGAATAAGTTTTGTTCCTCTTTCTAATTACAAAACAACATATGCTTGTGGTAGACAATCTAAGAAATACACAGACAAAAAAAAAAAAAAATCAACTGTAATCCCACTAACCACTCTTGCTATTTGATGAATATTTGAATATTTACTGAATGCTGACTAGCTGAGGCACCCTAACAATTCTAAGGCACAAGTAGTAAAATTACTCCCCTTTAATTAATGAAAGAAGCGAGATTCAGAGAGGTTAAGATTTGCCTGAAAACACACAGCTGGCATGTCGTAGAGCCTGGGTTTGAACCTGGCTCTGTATCTCAATTTTATCATAATATTGTATTTGTCTTGATCAACCAAGATTTGTCTTGGTATTTGTCTTGATACCAGAGATGATGCTACCTCATCAAACAATCCCAATTTTCAGTTGGGGAATACTTCTAAGCAAAAACATATTGCTTGGAGATGTTTCAAAAATGCATTCTGTCTTTCAAGTTTTGTCACAGTTATGGCAATTTTGTAAAATCATTCATTGCAAAAGTGCTGTTTTGATTCTTTGCCCTTTCCGGCAACCAGAACAGAAAGCAACTTCCCTTCTATCTTTTGACCTGAGGCTTCTTTCGGCTTCTGCCCAAGGCAGGCTGTGGTTAGCACTCAGTGCTTAACCTCTTCCTCCTGCATGTCTCTCTGCAGTGATAAATTTTTGTTTTGGCACTTTGGACATACTGGACCCTAAAAATCCAGCCAATAAGGAGCAGCCCAGAAAGTAAGAGAGTACCAGAGTCCAACCTGAGCTTTAGGGAGGTTAGTTTTGTAGCAGCGCAAAGGCTGGCTTGATTAGAAGGTCTTACAGTCAGAGAGATTGGTTATCACTTTTAAAAAATGAACAAATGACATGGGTAACAACCTTACCCCATTCATAAGCTTCACCATCTCTCTGTATCCAGCCCCATCCCTGAATTCCTCATCTGACCCTCACTTCATCCTGACATAAAGGAGATTACTTGCACAGATTATTTGATGATTTTTTAAAAGCTGAAAATTTAATAGTTTATTCTTTACAGTAATGAATTAAGTGTGAAGGCTAAAATATCACTGGTACTAAAATTGCCTCAGTAAAACATCATGTACCCAATACCCAATCCTGACCACCCAGTTTTGTTCCCCAGCCAGTCCAGCCCTGACAGTTTTAGATACTTCCTGCACATCCTCCACCATTAACCAGCTCTAGCTCTTCCTGGTAACTCTCCAGTGGCTCTCAAGATAGAATTGTCATTATATGTGGAAACCTTGGTTGTTTATCTTTATTTTTATTTTTATTTATTTATTTTTGATACAGAGTGTCTCACTCTTGTAACCCAGGATGGAGTGCGGTGGTGCGATCTCGGCTCACTGCAACCTTTGTCTCCAGGTTCAAGAAATTCTCGTGCCTCAGCCTCCCAAGTAGCTGAGTTTAAAGGCATGTGCCACCATGCCTGGCTAATCTTGTATTTCTAGTAGAGACGGGGTTTCACCATGTTGGTCAGGCTGATCTCGAACTCCTGACCTCAGGTGATCTGCCCAGAGATCAATTTTTTAAAATTCTGCATACGAGTGAGAACATGTTTTCCAGACTCATCCATGTTGTTTTAAATGTCAGGATTTTATTATTATTATTATTATTATTAATTAATTAATTTATTTTTTTGAGACGGAGTTTCGCTCTTGTTACCCAGGCTGGCGTGCAATGGCGTGATCTCGGCTCACCGCAACCTCCGCCTCCCAGGTTCAGGCAATTCTCCTGCCTCAGCCTCCTGAGTAGCTGGGATTACAGGCACGCGCCACCATGCCCAGCTAATTTTTGTAGTTTTTTAGTAGAGACGGGGTTTCACCATGTTGACCAGGATGGTCTCGATCTCTTGACCTCGTGATCCACCCGCCTCGGCCTCCCAAAGTGTTGGGATTACAGGCGTGAGCCACCGCGCCCGGCCCTTATTATTTTTTATAGATGAATAGGATTCCATGGTGGCGTATGTATGTGTGTGTGTGTGTGTGTGTGTGTGTGTATATACATATATATGTGTGTGTGTGTGTGTGTGTATATATATATATATATATATATATCTCATTTTCTTTATCCATATTCATCCATTGTTGAACATTTAGGTTGATGCCATATCTTGACAATTGTGAACAATGCTGTAGTAAACATGGGAATACAGATATCCCTTCAATTTACTGATTTTATTTCCTTCAGATATATACCTAGTGAGATTGTTGGAGCATATAGTAGTTATATGCTTAATTTTTTGAGAAAGTTTAATGCTGTTTTCTATAATGGCTATACTAATTAAGCAATGGGAACTTTGGAACCTAGCTGTCTGAATTCAAATCCCACCTTTACCACTTTGCATGTGACTTTGGGCAAATTAATTTCCCTGTGCCTCAGTTTCCTCGTTTACAAAATGGAGAAATAGTATCTACTTCATAAGGTTTTTGTGAGATCAAATACTTGTAAAGCTAATGCTTATAAAGCTCTTAGAATATGGCCTGGCATATTGTAAGCACATTGTAAATGTTAGCATAAAGACAAGTGCAGTTGTCTGTTCATCTTGTCATCTCAAGGGTCAGTGGTCAAGACGTATTTCTTAAAAATTATTTTAAATTTTGATGGTTTTCCTGTTTTATTTATTGGCACTGCAGAGTAATTTTTGTTGTACATGCACAGTAGTTTATTTACCAATTATACATTAAGTAGATTTGTATGGGCTTGTTTAGAAATCTTGATAACCACTTACAACACTGTGTGTAGTATACATATCTCTATTTATTTATATGTATATTTGTATGCACATACACAAACACTTTTTGCAGTAGATTTTTAGACACAGGTTTTATGTACTACATCCAGTTTATTTTAAACATTTATTTTTCTCCTATTTATTTTTCATTTTCCAAAGATTAGGCTCATAAAGCATTGTCAAGACTTGAGGTGGCCTTGAATAGCATGCTAGAATTTTGTATTTTATTCCCTGCATTGTAAGGAGCAGCTCAGAAAGGAAGAGAGTGCCAAAGTATAACCTATGTTTTAGGGGGGTTAATTCTATAGCAGTGCAAAGGCTGGCTTCATAAGGAGATCTTGGAGTCAGAGAGATTGGTTAAAAGAATAACTCAGTCTGAGAACTCAAGGTGCTGGACAAGAGGAATACATGTAAGAAGAATCTGGGGATAGAATCAAGAGGACTCAAGAATGCAGTGCTGAGAGAAATGGAGGAGAGAATTCCAAAGGCTTTCAGTTTTGGTTGATGAGAGGCTGGTGAAACATTAGGAAAGATAGCCTTCTCAATTACTTCCTAATTACAGAAGGGATTCAAAATTTTCAAGGAGAGGTAGAGATGAGACTATAAAAAGTCAGAATATAAAGCAAGCTTCTTCCTCAGCTCAAAAAACTCGGCATCTGAACCTAAAACTAAACAAAGTTGGAATATTTTGTTAAAAACAACATATTTGGTTGATAATGATTTTTACTGATGATTCATTTGACCATGATAATCAAACACATTAAGTGTTACATTCCAGGCAGTATCAGGTAGATGCTAAGTTTGTGAAGCAACACACTTTTTCGTCCCTGCAGATGTGAAAGGTTACCCTTTCCAACAGAGCGGCCAGAGCTCTGCAAAGAAACAAACAAGGCCACAAGGGCCCCAACTCCATCCTTTCCAAGATGCGAATGCTTTCCACTTTCACCCAAGACTCTCAAAGCCTGTGTGTTCAGTATGCAAAGAACAAGATGACAACATGCCTTGGTCCAAGACTGCATGGGCAGCCAACTGTGCAACAGGGAGTGGCTGAGGCCTCCAGTCTGGAAATGGTGTGCTCTTACTAAACCACACTTCTCTCCCACCTCCCTCCCAAACACTCCAGCTCACATAGGGAGAGTTTCTGAGAATGAGGATGAAGCTTTTCTATGTTGTATCTGTGGGTTCTAGTACTGTGTTTTCTAAGTCAGAAATCCAGATGCATGACAAATACAGTGGTACAAATGGCAACTAAGGAATATTTTTTTTTTAAAGGTACTGGGAAAAACCTAGAGTGTGTAGTTGCCACGAAAAAATATATATATATCATTTAAAAGACTGATTCCACAAATATTTATTCAGCACCTACTAGGTGTCAGGCACTGTTGTAGGCACTGGGTAACAGAGTGGTAAAGAAAACACACAATATGTTATGTAGCGGGAGTGGGCACCCCACTGGGCAGTGTGTTGGGACTTAGGATCAGGTCTATCAAGTTAAAGGTATGACCCAATGAGAACACAATTGAGCAAGTAATGGTATTGCAGATTTTTAACTTCTACTTGAATTTCAATAGTAAAATCCCTTTCAATAGTGAGATCTCTCTCCTGACATTGGACGTTGACCTCATTCCCTTCTCTTCTCCTCCCCCATTCACCACACACTTGGAACTCCTTGCACACAGAACACTTTGCTAGTCCCAGTATATGCCAGACTCTATCCCGGCCCTATGCCATTGCATACACAGTTCTCTGTGATGGAACACTCTTTCCCTTCTTAATTTCCTGGGAAAACAGTGACTCTTCTGCAAAGAATCAGCTCAGAAGCTACTTCCTCAGTTAAGTTCCCTGTGACTTCTCTGGGCAATATGTGGTCATGTCCTTTTGCCCTTGCAGGGCTCTAGGCATATAACTCTGTTAGTTCCCTTATCATTCTGGGTTGTTGTTTTTTTTTTTTTTTCCACTGTTTATACATCCATAGGCCCTGGGGCAGAGTCCTCATTTTATCTATCTATGCCTCTAAGGCCTCGCATCTGTGCCTGGAAGCAGCCTTCAGTGAGTGTGCTGAGCAATTGACTTGCCTTCTGAAATACCAAGAAGGTATCTACATGACTCTAAGGCTCTCCTGTCTGCCAAGCACCCACCGCTCCCACAAAAAACTCATTTGTCCTTGCTAGAGATTCTCCCCAGTGCTCACTTCTTGACTTGAAGGCACTGAGACTTCTCTTAGAATCCAAATATTAAGCTATACATAGAGCATTGGATGGACAGCATGGAGACCTATACAGTCCCCTAGGTATCCACAGGGCTTGAGGGGAATGTTTGGCTCCAGAAGTCCTCATGAATACCAAAATCCTCAGATGTTCAATTCCCTTATATAAACCTAAGCACATCCTCCTGTGTACTTTAAATCATCTCTATATTATTAATTATAACTAATTCAAATAAATGCACTGTAAACAGTTGTTATACTATATTTTAAAATTTGTGGGGTTTTTGTTTTTGTTTGTTTTTGTTTTTTTGAGACAGTCTTGCTCTGTCACCAAGCTGGAGTACAGTGGCTTGATCTCAGCTCACTGCAACCTCTGCCTTCCGGGTTCAAGCAATTCTTATGTCTCAGTTTCCCAAGTAGCTGGGACTACAGGCACATGCCACCATTTCCAGCTAATTTTTGTATTTTTGGTAGAAGTGGGGTTTTGCCATGTTGGCCAGGCTGGTCTTGAACTCCTGGCCTCAATTGATCCACCCACCTCAGCTTCCCAAAGTGCTGGGATTACAGGTTTGAGCCACCACACCCGACCTAAATTTGCATTATTTTTTGTTGTTGTGTTATTTAAAGATTATTTTCAGAATATTTTAAATCTGTTTTTGGCTTAATCGTCTGATTTGGAACCTATGGATATGGAGGGATGGCTATGTTCTATTTTGAATTCATCCTGCAATTAGTTCTGTGACTTGGCCAAATTATATCACCTATCTAGGTCTGGGTTTCTTTGTTTATAAGGTACAAGTCATACTCAATCCAGAATGGTACATAGGTTTTTTTTCTCCAGTGCTAATTTCACCGGTGAAATTAAGGGAGCTCTGTTGAAAATTGTGAAGCTTAGGTCAGGAAAGAATATTGGGACTATTTAGTCATTTCTGTCCATTTAGCACAGACGTGGGGAGTGGGTTGCATCTGCCTTGCATCTGCTGACACTGAACTGGGTAGGTCTTTCAGTTCCTTTTAGCACAGACATTCCACATTTCATGATCCATGTAAGATTATATGTCAAGTCAGTTCAATTTTACTCCAGAGGCATGTGTCAAGCGTCTGCTGCATACTATGCCCTAAGCAGTGTTAAATAAAAAGAAGAAATAATGCATGGTTCTTGCTGGTAAGGGACTCAGGAGTGATTAGTAGAGGTAGGAGATAATAAGTGTTAACAGATAATAGAAATCGAGGCTCCATCAACAAATGGAGGAGCTGGGTCTCAGATTTATTTGAGTCCTAGTGCTTTACTCTTTTCCACTATATCTTGCTACCTTCATTTAAGGGTAGTGAGAAGGGAAGGAAAGGGAGATACTGAACTGAAGGCTTAGATGTTTTCTACACTGGGTGCGTCATAGCAGAGGCCCATGATAATCAGTGGACGGTGTTAAAAACCTAGGAGGAAAGGGTAGAAAAAATAACGAGAGTCCAGAAAAGAAATTTTGTCTATTGCTTGAGAGCTCTTCTTGGCTTCAGTACAGGCAGACTTCATGGGACCATATTTATAGGCAAGCACATTTCCTTATGTCACATGTGTTTCAACTCTAAGATTCTGTCCATTTTTTAACAATGATGGGGTTGAAGACAGGCGGTGACATTTCTGGGAGGAAACAGTGCAGGACAATGGTTTAAATCAAATCACACTGGTATCATGTCTGGCCCTGACCTTGCTTCATGAAGGTGTTCTTTGTCTTTTGCATGTGTGTTTTTAATTTTTTTAAAAATAGAGACAGGGTTTTGCTGTGTTGTCCAGGCTGGTGTTCAGCTCCTGGGCTCAAGCCATCCACCTGTCCTGGCCTCCCAAAGTGCTAGGATTACAGGTGTGAGCCACCACACCCAGCCTGTGAAGGTGTTCTTTGAACACCACCTCAGGGACTGGCCCTGTGCACTTGTAAAGTTTCCACAAGGACTTTTATCTCTGTTTGGTTTGAAAATACATGATTTTCCAAATGGTAAGTTTTTCTAAGTAGTGAGATTTTCCAAGTAAAGGCAGATGGGTTTTTTTCTGAGGCTATTGGTGATGCATGGAGGTGAGGGAGTAGCCATAACTCTAGTGTGTGGTCTCTGAACTCCACACATTCAGTTTTTGGTTTTTTTAATTTATTTTATTTATTTATTTATTTATTTATTTTTTGAGACGGAGTTTCGCTCTTGTTGCCCAGGCTGGAGTGCAATGGCGCGATCTCGGCTCACTGCAACCTCCGCCTGCTGGGTTCAGGCAATTCTCCTGCCTCAGCCTCCTGAGTCGCTGGGATTACAGGCATGAGCCACCATGCCCAGCTGATTTTTTGTATTTTTAGTAGAGACGGGGTTTCACCATGTTGACCAGGATGGTCTCGATCTCTTGACCTCGTGATCCACCTGCCTCGGCCTCCCAATGGTTTTTTTTAAAGAGACAGGATCTTGTTCTGCCATCCAGGCTGGAGTGCAGCGGCAGGACCATAGCTCACTACAGTCTTAAACTCCTGGGCTTAAGTGATCCTCCCACCTCAGCTTCCACAGTAGCTGGGACTCCAGGCATGGGCCACTACACCTGCCTCTAGAAGGCATTTTCAATCCCATTTGACAGCTAAGGAACATGAAAATCAAAATTAAGTAATTTGTCTTAATATATACAAGATGAAGATACTAATATATACATAAGATATTAATATACACAAGATATCTTGTATACAGCTTGTACAAGATAAAGTCATGATTTAAATACAAGGATATTGATTATAAAATCTGCTTTCTTTTCTTTTCTTTTCCTTTTTCCTTTTTTTTTTTTTTTTTTTTTTTTTTGAGACAGAGTCTCACTCTGTGACCCAGGCTGGAGTGTGGTGGTGTGATCATAGCTCATTGCAGTCTGGAACTCCTGGCTCAAGAAATCTTCCTACCTCAGCCTCCCAAGTAGCTGAGATTACAGGCACAAACCACCACACCTGGCTAATATTTGTATTTTTTTTTTTTTTTTTGTAGAGATGAGGTCTTGCTATGTTGCCCAGACTGATCTTGAACTCCTGGGCTCAGACAATCCACCCTTCTTGGCCTCCCAAAATGCTGCGATTAGAGGTAATATAAGCCACTGCTCCTGGCCCCAGATTCTTAAGAATGACCAGGCCCTGAGAAAACTGTTCATGTCACTAGACTCACATAAGGAAGGCAGAAATGAAGAAGAAAGTTATTGATTTATTAATATATTTATATACTACATGCAATGCACACACCACATACGCTAACATAATATGCCCAGGGAAGTTAGCTCATAAGGGCATCCCTGTCCTGATACTGAAAGACCTGGGAAACCAACCAATAGTTAGAAGATCAGCAAGGGAGAGCTCACAGTTGGAGTTCAATGAACCAGACGTGATATTTATTTTTAGCTACAGCAACCTTAATATATAATACAGAATGTTGGAGCTAGATGGGACCAAGGTCACCTTAGCCAACTCTTTCATTTCACAAAAAAGGAAAGCTGAGACTCCAAAGGGAGAGTTGACTCTGCCAAGCCCACATCATTGATTCATTTTCTCTTCCATCCCACAACATTTAAAGAGTGCCCACCAGGAGTTACACCCTCATCATAAGCAAAGAGGCGCCCTCCATAAGCTCAAAAGTCTAGCTGGGGAGATGGATATAAAGAGAACCAATTCTCATACAGTATGATTAGTGCTCCAAGAGAGGTGTTGGCAAATATTTTCTGTAAAGGACAGGACAGAAAATATTTTTAGGCTCTGCAGGCCATATAGTCTCTGTTGCAACTACTAAGCTCCATTGTTGTGGGATGAACGCATAAATAAGATATAATAATAAGAGTGGCTGCATTCTGATAAAACTTTATGTTTTGTCATTGAAACTTTAATATTATATTTACATCAAAAAATAGTTCTCTGATTTTGATTGTTTTCAACCATTAAAAAACATAAAAACTATTCTTTGCTTGAACCCAAGAGACAGATGTTGCAGTAAGCCAAGATCTTGCCACTGCTCTCCCGCCTGGGCAACAGTATGAAAGTCTCTCTCAAAAATATATATGTGTGTGTGTGTGTGTGTGTGTGTGTGTGTGTGTGTATGTGTACATTTATGATTTTTAACCCGCAAGCCTACAAAAACAGCAGCAGGCCAGATTTGACCCACAGGCAGTGGTTTGCTGACCCTTGTCTTACATAAACAAAAGCTCCAGAATTTTCCAGAATCCATGAAGGTATTATCTAGTTATTGATCAGATTATGTTACCAAGAATAAAGATGAAAAATAAAAAGTATGTATTTATCAGTGTTACTCTGAAAAAGTAGGGCCACAGAGATGGGGACTATTTACAAAAAAGAATAAAAGACAAGTGATCTGAAAGCCCCTACTTCATCCCCACTCAACTTCCACTGCCAGTTAAAACCCAAATGCTTTTATGATCTTGAGCCAACTCTAATTTATTCACTTTTGACATTACACAGACTCTCAATTTTATACAGTGTAAAGTATAGGGAAGAGTTGCCCTGTGCAAAGTTTCTACATGACCATGCTTAGAGGGAGTCAAATACCTGTACTGGACACAGTTCCTCTAGACTCCAGGTAATTTTTGAGAGCATTAAGTTGCCCTTGGGGAGGCCAACAAGCTCCTCCTAACAGATATGAGCGCAGGGGCAGTCATTATTAATCTTTGTATGCCTACCCCTTTACAACAGGGTTTGACACTTAACGGTCACTAGGCTTTGCCATGAGCAGTTTCCCTGATGAAAAAGTATACGCTCTTTCCCTTTATAGGAGACTGCTGTGGTTCTCAGTTTCGTCACCTGTAAAATGGATGTAATAGTATCACCTACATCACAGGTGTTATGAGATCATGTACAACTACATAAGTGATAACACTCTGTAAACCATAAAACACTCTGTGAATGATCTTATAATTTCCCAAAATTCATGTCCATTCCTACCACTCCTACAGTCAGAAAACCATTTTATCTCTCTGGGGCTTATTTTCCTTATCTCAAAAGTCAGTAGGATGACTTCCATAATGTGTAGGTCCCCTCCCAGCTGTACCACTCTGACACTGTGCTATGTTAGAAAAGGAATTTTTCATTAAATGGAGAGAAGTTGTGCATTATGGTTGAAAGTGAAGAGCAGAAACAAAAAAAGCCAGATATAGAAAAATCACAGCAACAAAAAAGAAGACAAGAGAACTGCAGCTCTGAACAGGGAGAAACACCAAATTCCTTCCTCATTAGGTTTCCCAGATGAGATATTTGCTTTTTTTTTGAGATGGAGTTTCACTCTTGTTGCCCAGGCAGGAATGCAATGGTGCAATCTCGGTTCACCACAACCTTCACTTCCTGGGTTCAAGCGATTCTCCTGCCTCAGCCTCCCAAGTACCTGGGATTACAAGTATGTGCCACCATGCCCAGCTAATTTTATATTCTTAGTAGAGCCAGGCTTTCTCCATTTTGGTCAGGCTGGTCTCGAACTTCCAACCTCAGGTGATCCACCCTCCTCAGTTTCCCAAAGTTCTGGGATTACAGGCGTGAGCCACTGCACCTGGCTATCTTCTTCTTTAAAACTAAAATGGCCATGTTCCTTGGCATAGACTTGCTTTAGATGGAGAAAGCCAAGTTTGAGAATCTCAATTTTCTCTTTTTAACAGTGAATGAGTCTGTTCTCATGCTCCTAATAAAGACATACCTGAGACTGAGTAATTTAGAAAGGAAAGAGGTTTAATTGACTTACAGATCCACATAACTGGGGAGGCCTCACAATCATGGCAGAAGCAAATGAGGAGCAAAGCCACGTCTTACATGGAGCAGGCAAGAGAGCCTGCACAGGGGAACTCCCATTTATAAGATCATTAGTTCTCGTGAGACTTATTCACTATCACAAGAACAGCACAGGAAAAATCCACCCCTATGATTGAATTACCTCCCATGGGGTCCCTCCCACAACACATGGGAATTATGGGAGCTACAATTCAAGATGAGATTTGGGTGGGGACACAGCCAAACCATATCAACAGAATCAATTAATGCTTAGAAATGTTTAAGAGAGTATCTATCTAGCAGGTTTTCATGCAGTCTCACTGCCCAGATACTTCAATGTGGAATACACATTGCTGTGTCATGCCTTTTTTCACCTCTGCTGGGAGCATTAGCTTCAGCAAAGTAGATTGAGAGATGTCCCATGACACCAGGGTTCTGCATGGATATCCCCCCCTTTCTGTCATTTTCTACTTTTATAAAGAGGGAATGTGTAAGTCCATTGACCATTAAGTGAAATGCTATCTTTCCCTCTGAGGAAAGTGACCTTGTGTTTAAGGAGCCTTGTTTTTAAGGATGGGAATGGGCACAGGACGGGGCTGGCAAACAAGGGGCGAGTGAGGCAAATGAAAAGAACATTAGAGAAACCTCATGTCCTTCTCCTTCATATTCCTGGCTTGAGATGTTTACAGAGGATCAATGGATATCCAAACCCAGGACCTAGCCCGTGGCTCTAAAGGTTTTCTAGAAAGGAGAATGGATCCTGGGAGGGCCATTGAGTGTACCAGGCATATCTGATCCAAGAAATGGGTCTCAGCTTCTAACAGTAGGCACATTGGTAGCCCTCTGATTTCTTTTGTGACCTACATATTACCAGCCCACAGAGGTAAATTAATGTACAAAAGAATGCACAGCAGATCAGTTTCTCGTCACTCTAGGGGACTAAGAAACACTTTTCAAGACATCTGGACATTCAGTATATGTTATGACAAACTAGGAATGTTCCAACTAACTATCTGCGTTAGCCTTAATTATCTTCAAAATGAACAACTTAAACTCCCTTAGATATATCCTATGCTTTCCCATCCCCACTCATTTATTCAAACTATTCCCTCTACCCTAAAGATCTTTCCCCATCAAACATTCTTCCTACCACTAAGCACTGCTAGTCCAAATCCTACCATGATTCAAGTTCCATTTCAAGTACTAGTTACTTTATAAAGCTTTCTCTCATTTTTTTGACTTCTGTTACAGCTACGTTTTATGAGTTTATGTTTTGCCTCATTAATGAAAGGGTACGGTCCTTAAAGCCTCATATTAATTTTAATATTTCCTCATGTCCAAAATGGTGTCTGGTTCAGGTCCTTCAACAAAGTAGGCATTCAAAAAAAAAAAAAAAAAAAAAAAAAAAGCTCTGGGAATACTTTCTTTGTTTAACCAGAACACAGTACCTAAGATCCTCAACTATAAATGGAATGTTTGTACTATTTAGAAGTCTGAACCACAGAGAAATTGTTAACAAGAATTTCAATTCAAAACAAACAACAAAATTCTAGAAGATTTCCTGAGTTCAACACATTCCAACTAAGTTTTGCACCTTCTGCACGTTTTTCCAGGCAGTTGAATGATTTGAATTCAAGTTTGAAATAATAAGTCCGAGGCATGGCAAGATCTTCAGTCATCAACAAAGATTCAATTATATTCGGAGTATGTGTTTTCTAAAGAAGGAACATGGACTAATATTTTGGACAGGTTTGAACAAGAAAAATTGGACTAAAATATTTTTCTGATAAATATTACTTATGTAAAAAATGAAGCCATCACATGCCTCATCCTCATCTTGGTTCGTAAATGCTTTGCTGTAATTCCTCATCTCCCCAAATAATTAAGAGGCAGAGAGATGTAAAATGTGAAATGGGGCCAGATGCAGTGGCTCACACCTGTAATCCCAACACTTTGGGAGGCCAAGGTGTGCGGATCACAAGGTCAGGAGTTCGAGACCAGCCTGGCCTATATGATGAAACCCCCAACTCTACGAAAAATACAAAAAGTAGCTGGGCATGTTGCTGCGCACCTGTAGTCCCAGCTATTCAGGAGGCTGAGGCAGAAGAATCACTTGAATCCAGGAAACGGAGGTTGTAGTGACCCCAGATTGTGCCACTTCACTCCAGCCTGGGTGACAAAGCAAGCCTCCATCTCAAAAAAAAAAA